>NC_071258.1:33617406-33742406 GCF_023375685.1 Ictalurus furcatus | reverse complement strand
AGGACTAGCCTGAGATGTTCCAGCACCACCAAGCTGCCCATGCTGGGGCCTTAATCTCTTAATGAACCAGCTGAGATGAATGTCAATATGAGGCTACAGAAGTAGATTTCCTGCTGAAATGAATGCTTCGTCCACAAGTACGGTAATACCGCTCCTGACCCGATCTGTCAATACCGTCAAGGGCTACTTTAATTCCTCCACCAGGGGAACTTCCTTCCCTCACTCTTTTCCCGGAGACAAACACGGCCTCGTATGTGCACGAACTTCAAGAAACAGGAAAAAGCGAGAATATCGCTATAATCTAAGCGCTAACAGGAACTAACTTGCGTTCGCGTTCCGAAACATTGACTGTAACTATAAACTGTAACCAGTATCCCCATTTCATCACACACGTCATCGATGTGATTATTTTCCTCCAACAGCACAACAGTGCGTTTTATTACTTAGGTGGAATTTTTGCTTTAGCAGATCAGCCTTACGCGCTCTTCGCTCAGATCGACGAAGCCGGGTTATTCAGGAAGCGGCTCTCGGAAGAGGCTCTCAGCGGCCGGGCGTGACCCGTGACAACCTGTGATCAATCCCACGTTCCTGACGGCACTTGAACTCATCACACATTAACAGATTGTGTGTGATTGTGGGTGTTTTTCTCCGAATCCTGCGTGCTCGTAGGAAGTCCGATACGCCAGATAACTTTACACTCATTCACTCCACCTTCTCCCAAGGTTATATTTATACCCATAACAACGTTTTTACTGATTTTATACTGATTCCATTGTTATGGTGCTATTTCATCCCGTAACGATTAAAACATTCCCTTTTTTTTTGTTGTTTTTTTTTCTTCCCCCGCTCACAGTTTGCCTCTTTCAAGGCTGATGTGTGTACACACTCCACCGCCTCCAGGAGCATGTCAGGTCACCGTGGCAACAGTGCAGGGCACCGGTGGCGGTCTGGTGGAGTCTGAGCGTATCCCAGCATGCACCAGCTCTTCCAGTTAGTTCTGGGTCAGAGGGACCTGTCCCGAGCAGGAGACCTTTTCTCTCTGGATGATGCTGAGATCGAGGACTGTCTGTCCCAGGCGCTGGAGGAGATCAAGACCATCTCCTGCCATCCTGTGAGTGAACGCGAGCCGGAAAGGTTTTAAAGATCTGTAGTTCCTTGTTGCTTAGATGTGCTTTTAGCGTATAACCGTGATCTGGAAAAGAGAAACGTGTTATAGCAAGCCCCGTGCCATTCCAGAACTTGTACATAATGCATGTGGAATTTTATTAGGAGGACAATGTCTTGCATTGTTTGGATTCAGATCTCACTATACGCACCGTATAGACAAGTTACCTCTTATTCCGTCTGTGATCTATTAAAACCTCTTAAAATCTGGCGTCACGTAAGGAATAAAACACCCCGCGTCATGCTATTTTAGGAAAATAATCAACGGCAGTGTGGTGTGATGAGTTCCGGTTCTCCTGAAGCTGACTGTTTTCTAATAAACACATTATGAAGTATAAGAATTCCTCTTATACTACAGCAACTTAGCCGTCAGTTACAACCGCCACGTGATTATTTTTTTATCCATTTAGAGCTACGTTTAATGTTTTGGAGCTTCTGTGAACTCGTACCCATTGCCCTGCTGGTTAAATAATGAAATAAGTGATTGAAAAACCTATTAATCAATTATACATAAAAGCATCTATTAATGTGCGATGAGTCAGACTTGGTTGTGTAGTCACATGACCATGTCGGAGAGCTCTGATGCCGGTGTGCATACATGTGTCTGTATCGATTCCGTTTCTATTTTCTCTCGATGTTAACTGGCTGGCTGCAGGATTACGTGACTAATGACAATGACCAGGCGGTGGTGGAGATCTGCATCACGCGCATCACCACGGCGATCCGGGAGACGAGCTCGATGGAGCGGCATGGCTCGGCGCTCGTGGCTCTGTGGGAGTCGTGTCTGGAGCACAATCTTCAGCCGCAGGGCAAAGACGAGGACACGCCACACGCCAAGATCGCCTCGGACATCACCAGCTGCATCCTGCAGGTCAGCACACATACAGTGCAGTCCACACAAGCAGAGGTGCCAATATTTACAGTTTAGCCACAGCATTTACGAAACAGAAAACACAGGCAGAAACGCTAATTCACCGAAGGGGAAAGGACACGCGACGTCAAAGTTGTACATTTACATTTCAGGACTGGACAAAAATGGACAAAAACATATATACAGGTGGATTGGTTGTGCTGAATTGCCCCCTAGGTGTGAATGAGTGTGTGTGTGTGTGTGTGTGTGTGTGTGTGTGTGTGTGTGTGTGTGTGTTCCAGGGATAGACCCCGGATGAACCAGGTTAACGAAGATTAATGAATAATTTGGCTTGTGGTTTGTTCACTTGTGGGTTCGAGTGAAGTTAGTAGTACTGCAACCGGCCAACAGAGGGCGACAGAGACATTTTAACGCAGCATTATTGTGTCTAGACACAGAACACACACACACGCATCTGTTAGCTCACTAAGATGGAAATCACGCAGATCACGACATAAAATATTTTAGTTTATGAGTGTTTGACTTTACTCATGGAGAGAGGTGCATGCTGGGTAACGGTGGAGATCAGTATTCATTAGAGAGTCACGCTGAGACAGTTCGGTCAGGCGCAGGAATATTTCCAGCTATTTGTGCGAGAAGTCTTTGATCTGAGCAGAAGACAGATATTAAAGTGACGCTTTTTTTATAATGAGCCGCATTTTGCACACTCTTTGAAAAACTTTCGCTTTTGGATTCCTGAGTCTGAGCTGCGAAAGAAAGAAATACGGTGCCTTGCATAAGTTTTCACACCCCTCCCGTCTGCCGCAAGATTGCAAAGGGTTGACACGGGGACAAATACTTATGCAGTACATGTTTAACTGACCTTTTGTGCCACAACGAAAGGATATTTTGCACTTTTAAATGTTAGACCTGTATAAATTAAATGGAAAAAATCCCAGTTAAGTCAAGTAATTAAAAGAAAAAAATGTCAAATCTACATATATGTAATATACAGGAAGTGTCTAAAACTCGGATATAACTGCGATAATGAAGATAATATTAAAGTATTTAAAAATAATTGAAAGTAAGGGAAATAATGGACATGAATCAAATGCTCACGTGAATAAATATGAAAAAGAATGACCCCATGATTTAGATCAAAGTATTTGCCAAAAGAAGTACCCTGAATAAAAATATTTTTATGCTTCATACAATGTTATATAAAATACATAGAAAATAACAGTAAAGTTAGCTGCTAGCTTTATAACGCTATCACGGTTATCAGTATCATCACCGTATTGTTCAAATGTGCCGAAAATGTACAAAAAGTACTTACACGCTTTATATTCTATTTATATTAATATAATATTATATCAACGGCACTCGGGAGAATTTCCAACCTTCCAAGAGGTTTTTGTGACTGTAAGTCGTTCTGTTCCAACACTATTGAGCTTTAAATTACGGTATTTTTTTGTTTCCGAGTCCATACGGTGTAAAAACATCACCATATTCACATATGATTTGATCGTTTTAGTTGATTAAATCTAAAAAATCTAAAAGGCGTGCGTTATGGCAGACACCGAGATGAACACTTTATGACTGTAGGTCATTCTCTTCGAAAGTTCTTGAAGTTCGAAATGCGTATACTGTTTTTACAAATTCACGATAAGTGCGCACGGTTTTAACGATAACTAAATGTCGCACGGTAATACTAACACGTCTGGGGAATTTTATCGTGAAACCGGTAACCTTTTCATCCCTCCTAGCTTAGCTGCCATGCTCATAAGCTCTGCTCACGCTTCACAGCGACGTTCACCACTGACTTCATATTCATACAGCTAAACAGTGTGGAAGCGCTCACGGTGTCCTCTAGGGGGCGCCAGAGCATTTCACATACGCGTTCTCACTTTAAAAAAAAAAAAAAGAAGAAAACTCACAGATGGCCTTCAGCTTTTCGGATTTCATTTGGTCGTTTCACTCCGAGTACAGTCTGTGTGTGATTGTGTAAATACGCAGTAAACATTAACCGCTTTTTCTTTTCTTTTCTGTATCCGTGTGTGTTCGTTTAGATGAACGTAAGCAGAAATTCAAGGATTCAGATCACTAACCTAATTTAGCGATCGAGCTTTATTAGCGCAGTGGAGATACCAAACCCAAGAGTTTTAAGAACACGATAATGACCCACATAAATACGCTCACTCCTCATATAACCGCTCACCAGTGCAAGTTTGTGTTCGGTGACGCTCGAGGTGGCTGTGTCCTGGACAACTCGGGCATTAAATCAGGATTCGCTTCTCGTGCTGCAGCAAATCCGTCTCATAAAGGCACCCTAAACCTTATTATGAACAGACTGCGGTGGTGTGAGCACAAAAACTAACTGAGGGAGTTAGTATTGAACAAGTTAGTATGGGACATATACATGTTCAGTGTAGTGACCAGCGAGTTATTACATCATAAAATAGAAGAGCCAATCATGTTTCAGTATGCAAATTACAATCGTGATGGAAATCCCAGTGAGTCCTGAGCTAACCAATACGAAGCTTAACTTGTTCAAGTCTGAGGATTAGATATTATTCCTGAAGTTACTGATTCAAATGTTTTAAGATGAATAACAGAGTAATTAACCAAAAGGAAAAAAGTATTTGTGTAAAAGTGTTTCCCATGATTTCCTCCTGCGCTGTGCTTCTCACAGCCTCGCTGTGTGTGTTTATCCGTTGTATACAGAACTATAACCGGGCTCCGATGATGGCGCTGGCCGTCCCGGTGGCCGTGCGCTTCCTGCGACAGGGGAATCGCGAGCTGAGCCGCAACATGTCCAGCTACCTGAGCCTGGCCGCCATCGCCAAGGCCGAGCTCCTCGTCCAGCACACCCAGGCCATCATCATCAGCGTGCTGGGAGGTAGGGGTCAGGTCAAAGGTTGTAGGGGTCACGCCAGGCCACCTACGGAGCACCTACAAGCCATGCATGTGAGGAAAATAATACCGAACACAAAGGCTGATTCGTCGTTCCGCTGCCGCGATACACCGAATACGTATTAAAAACGTTTCATGTCATCAATATCCTCTCGGCGAAACGAGCCGTTACTATAGAAACGATCGTTCACTACAACGAGCGCATCAACGTAAACACGATTTGGAGACGCCGCGGGCTACTGTCAGAGCTGCTGATAGAGAAAACTAATCGAAAACTTCTGACCAATCAGAGACCAGAATCCAACAGTGTTCTGGCGTAAAGCACTTTTTTTTTTATAGACTGATCCAGTTAACCGGCCTCCGTGGCCGTCGCTAGCAAGTGTGAGGTCCCGGTGTAATCAGTCTAATGATATCACGTAAACCTTTTTCATGCGTGGCGTATTAAGTGAACTTTTACAGAGTTAAAAAGGGCAGCTTAAAGGTCTCCGTTAAACAATTCCCACCGGGTGTGTAATCTTTTGTAGGCGTACTCTGGGCAGAATCGGTCCCATAGGAGAAACTCTTTAGGCCTGTGGCAGCCATTTGGACCCGGATTAAAGTCGTCGGACTGGGTAGGATTTTTCATTTGTTTTGGATAACGCTGCAGCACTTAACACGATAATTTAAACCATGACTGATATAAAACTCAACCCCGGGAAGAAAAAAAAAAAAAAAACGCGTTTTCTCCGAACCTATTGTTCGAATTGACCTGTAGCGAGATGCATGTGGTAGTGCAATGATGTGTAGAGCGAAGGGTTTGTGTGATCCCGTGCCTCAACTCTCAGCTGTTTAAACACAGGAACGTCTGGAAAGATTGTTCTTCTGGTGAGATAATGATCTTCTCAGGAGAGAAGAGGGAGAATTTCTCTGTCTTTGCAGCAGGGGAAAGAAAAATTAGCGCAATATTATGCGTGTGTTCCCTGCCCTGGAAAAAAAAAAACCCCAAACAATTTCGTTAAAGGTCAGGTCTGGCACCATCACGCAATAAGGATGGTGGCGCCTGTAAATACTGGTAAATGAGCAGCGCGTCAGTTCAGAGCAAATGCAACTCATTAACGCCGTTCTCATGATCTCTCGGCCTAATAGGAACCAGTGACCTTTAACCCCTTTCTCAGAGAAGGGAAAGGGTGAGGTAATGGGGTCGTCGTGCGGTCATGTGGGGTACAGTCCAACGGTAGAACGTAGAACCGCACCAGTAGGACGTAAGCTCTATCATCAATCAACACCCCCTGACCAATCGGACTCCAGAATTCGACCGAGCCGTGTAGTCAGATCTCAAAACGTCAAGAGGACGCTATTTACGTATATGGTGTCGGATTATCGAGTGAATCCGAGGCAATATTTTTTTCTCTTCTCCCCTCTTAAATCATCAGTAGCAAAGCATCTTCCTTGTTTGGACAAAAAAAAGTGATCCGTTGGCTTTCCGCTCATCCCCCATGCTGTTTCGTCGAGATATCTGCCGAGCCTTTACGACCTCTCCACTTCTGAGTCCCATATTAAAAAGTGCAGAACAGGAGGATACCGGATAAAACCTCTTTACAGTCGAGCTCATTAAAGGCCTTCGTTTAGTCCGCGTACGTTGACGGACAGTTTAGTCGCTCATGTCTCGTGGTGTTGTAAGACCAAGTACAAAGCTGGTCTGCCAAACCAGTCTAATGAGGGCTGCTGGAGATTACCGTATAACTGAGAAAGCCCTCGCTGTTTCACCGGTTTCCTGTTTCCACCCCCCACGTGAAAACATTCAGCACTGCTGTTTGTTTAACAAATGCCGAAAGCTAAGCCAGCAATTTGCGACTGTGCTGTAATGGGGGCGCAGAGGGCCTTCAGCCATGCGTTCACAGCACAATCAAGTCTACAGAATACCGCTCTCTGGATTGTTAAGATCGATACACCAATAGTGTCAAAACAACTCCGAGTTGGCCTTCGCCGACGAGCGAATCGAACGGCCAAGAGCGGCTTACATAACGACCAATTGTGAGGTCGTCACGGTGATCTCCGATCCACAGCTCTTGTAAACGAAGGCTGAGAGATCTTTGGCTCAGTGTGAGCAACGTGACCGTGTGCCCAGGGTTTTATTTTGGTTACCCACTCTGCGCCCACAGTTATGCGAGCATGTCAGTTACTTGCACGAGGCTCTGAAGAGTACAGACTCTCACCGGGGAGTGGAGCAGACAAATGCGGTGCATGAGTGAGCACAAAACAAGCAGAGTTTATTTATTGTTGTTTTTTAGAAATAAAAAAAAAAAAACCAATTGTTGTTACGGTACAGTTTTCTGTAATGAGATGTTTTATTTAGCGTTTTTGGAAGGAGTCTCCAGCGTAACAGCTGTGAAAACCTTTAACGTTTTCCGGATAATCGGCGGGACGTCTTGTGGTTTCTCAATACGATGACAACCCGAGGCTTTATTGACGCATTAGCTTCGAGCCAGAGGAAAAAAGCGAGTCCGGTGAAAGAACGAGAACGGGAACCGACTTGTCTTGCGAACGCTCCGCAACGTAAATCGTCATTGTCGGAATGACAGTAATAAAACATTTACCAAAACACGATCAACTTCATGGTGGTAACTCGAGTGTCTTCTTGCGTTACCGATAATATTAAACATAATTTATACACGTTCCTGCATTTGTGAAAGGACATCTGCGAACGCTACGTGTTTCAAGTTATTAAATATGCTATTGATTTTAAGGTTGCGCAAACTTTTGAGCTTGCCTATACATCACCGTTAAGATTTTCAAGATAAGGCTACGATTTTCGTCTCTCGTTAACGACATCCAGACCCGTTGTGACTCGGCCACCCAGGGAAGCACTGACCCCAAGAGAATTCCCAGAGCTAGAACGGGCTAAGGTAATGGAGGTCAGGCTGGGTCACGTGAGGTACACAAAAAAAAACAAACAAACAATTACAACGAGGTACGAGCGATGCTATAACCGTGAACGTTTCTTTCTAGAAACTTCTACGATTCCTGAGTATCACACTGAGAATTTATCCTAGCTGGCGCGGTAATCACTTTCTGTTCTGCAGGCGTTTCAGTGGTGTTTTTTTTTCTTTTCCCCTTCACAATCACATCGTTGACTGTGCCTTCATCAGCGTCGGTGCAGGGGTTTCATGTAAACTTATACTACAGGAAGTGTGGGAGAGCTGGCGGACGTCTGGAGTTTGTTAAGAGCGCAGAATTCCCGTGTGCACGGGAGCGAGCGTGGGCTCCTCGGGGCATGCTTGTTATGAGTTACATCCTCGTACGTGTAGCGAGTTTGTCAGCAGTCACCTGGGTTTTCAGACTGGGGAGGATATCAGGTCTCCTTTCCGTATAACCTCGTTCATGATTAAATTCAAAACCCGGTCTTAGTTTACGTTGAGAAATGTGCCAAGTACGTCTAGAGTGACTGTAGTGTCTGGTGGACCTGGATTAGCTAGTTGGGCTGAAATCTTTCAGAATTATGAATGCACTCCAGTCTGAAGCATTACAAGCAACAAAAACAACACATTAATAGACACTCATAGAATCGTATGGTTTAACCCTGTAACATCATGTATTAATGTTGTTCTGCCACTGAGGACGAGGCCTGGAGATCGCTGAGGATGGTACCGCTTGGCTTGAAGTACCATGGAAATGGTTTTGGACCTCGATTCCACACGGACGTTCTCGCTGTGGTTGCTGGGACTACGGATGCCGCGATGGCCTTGGGACTGCGATTACCACGTACAGTATTACACTCAGGAGTCCGGTTCCTCTCGAGGTTTCTTCCTCATATCATCTCAGGGAGTTTTTCCCTCACCACCGTCTCGCCCAATAGGGATAAACTCACACGCTTAAAATCTCTACCCTGTGTTTATATGTTTCTGTAAAGCCGCTTTGAGACAACGTCCGCTGTTAAAAGCGCTACACGAATAAAACTGAATTGAATTGAGGTTTACACCGCATTAATGCACTGTTTTTAAGTATGTTATCGTTTCCATAGTAACAGCTCATTCACAAGGACGTGTAAGGTTTTCTGTAAGGAGATGTCTATTCAACACTTTATGGAAGGAGTCTCCAGTGTCAGTTCTTTATACAGTAAGATGGGATCGAGGAGGTTGTGCTTTGCGGTTTCACTGTAACATGACCCGCTGTGTGTGTGTGTGTGTGTGTGTGTGTGTGTGTAACTCCAAGAGAGAGAAATAAAGAATTCTGGTGAGGGAACGCCTCTTTATAGCTGCTGTAACATAAGTGAGAACAAGAACTAACTTGTTACATTAAATGTAATTATAAATAGATAAAAGTACGATGTGTTTTTTTTTTTTTTTTTTTTTAATAAATGGAAAAAAAAAATTCATCGCAAGGCAAATTGAAAAAAATGTTTTATTCCTTACATAACTACTGTGCATCAGTTAGTAGCTACAGTGAATGTGATATAAGACACGTGTCGCTGTATTAATGAGGAATCTGACGATGTTGGTGGAAGAAATACTCTCCAGAGTCCACATGTACTATATTTAACAGTTTTCTTTATTAAAACTCCACAATCCCACTCCTTTGGTAATAGACACACACACACATACACACACACACAAAGGAAAAAGATCTATATACAATATAGGTTCATTTCATCTTAACAAAAATACAGTATAGTACATTTCCTCACATTAACAGAATGAAGGTAAAGTCCAGAGAGACTTTGTAAACATTTTACACAGTTCCTTTACCAAAACCTAGTGAACGTCTTTGTGTTAAACAAAGACCAACAAAGGAAAAACAAGTTACTTCGTTAAAAAAACAAAAAAGAAAGTAGTTTGAGAAGATTATGGGACAAAAAAAAAACGTGTTAGCTGAACGTAAACATTCTGATAAATACAAAAAGAATACACAGGATGTCTTCGGGTTCGGGGTGATGAAAGGAAATGAGAACGTGTCCCTATTTTTCTCAACAATGCAGGCGTAAACTTGCCATTACAAATACTCTTTGGTTCTCGTAGTTTAGTCAGTTCCCGAGACTAATAATATGGGTGAATGTGTAAATGGAAGACGGTTTCCCCACAAGCGAGCGGGTTTATTGATCTAAGCATAACGTGATAGTGTGATAGTTGTGTTTGAAGTTTGAAAGTTTTCGTGCAGGTTTTTACATTTTATTTATTTATTTATTTTTTTTAATCGAGCAGCTAGTTGATGAGCTTGACGCCTCCTCTCTCGACAATCTGAGACACACCCCAGGCCACCAGGTTGCCACGGGAACCGCAGGTCCGTCCGTCCAGTCGCGCCTGCTCGGATATCTCATCCTCGTCCAGGACGCGGTCCCACGCGTTTACGCCGCTCAGCTTCCCCGTGAACGCCTCGTCGGCGTTGAACGTCTCCTGGAAGCCTAATCTCTTGGCCAGACCCTCACCGTTGTACTCCTGGCCCAGGATGGTGACGCCGCCGGCAGGGATCTCGTGCCCCTCGGCTACACCGGGCGAACTCGCTGCTCTTTGGCCGTCTACCCAGAGCGATGCCAGGCCCTGTTCTGAGCTCCAGGTCCCACACAAATGCGCCCACGATCCCTCGGTTGCAGCACCGCGTGCCTCCACTAAATGTGCTTCTCCTCCTACTGTGAAGAGGGCGCTACGCCCACTGAGCAGCAGCTGCAACTCCAGCGGGTTGGTCGCGGTGCCGTAAGAGAACAGCACGGTCTTGTTAAGCATTTGGGTCGGTTTAATCCACAGGCATACGGTGAAGGCACGGGTCTGCATGGAGCGCTGGGGGGTTACCTCGGCGTGCGTCTTCGGAGAGCGCATAGGGAAGAAGAGGGCCATGTCACACCCTTGATGTGGGGAGAGAGAGAGAGAGAAATGTTAGTGTTAGTTTTGGACATAGTTTTTTTTTTTTTTTTTTTTTTGCATTTAAATATTTAATGCAAAATACTGCGCCCTGTGGGACGACATTAATCCCTGAGTTAACCCGTGCCAAAGCTTGAAAGTCAGTCCAGCGTTTGGGAGGATTCGGGCTTTTTGGAAACGGTTCCCTTGACCAAGCTCGTCGTTGATGAATTAAGTTCATATAGGACATCTATCTCCTCCTTTAGAAGGTCAAACGCTGATGTAATCGGCGATAAATCCTCCCTTTCCGATAGCACACATCGGCGATCTTATGAACATTTTAACATGTCTTCCGTCCAAATGAGAAAAGATCCTCCTCCGAACATCTGTTGAAATGTTACATTTGCCCCACTCCGAGTTCCCGCTGTGGGGCGAGCCACAGATCCGGAAGCATCCTCCTGCTTTTGTAAATACTCTGAGTTTATTACATCATTTGTTTAGGAAGAAATGGCCGTTGTAAATTTCTCCTCCAGATGGTCGGTCGTTTGGTTTGGGTGTGTGTGTGTGTGTGTGTGTGTGTGTGTGTGTGTAGCTGACTGAAACGAGTCCAACAGGAAAGGGCATCTCTAATTCTAAGGGGGTGGGGGGTTATATGGACTTGTAAGGGGAGATTTCATGATGCCCCAGTCCCTCAATGTAGTAGGTTCGTTCTTCTTCGTCTACATTTAGTTATAACAGCTCGTAACTGCTCTGTTCTACCAGACGTCGTGTTTATCTCGTGTTAACTTGAGGGAAGCGAGTGCTGAAACGAGCGTGATCCCTCCGATGTTCTTCCTGTCTGATCTCAGATTTGAGAGTACAGATACAGATGTGCAGAACTGAGAGTCTGGTCTCGCGGAGATGCTGAGCACAGCTACACCGCACTACACGATCGGCTCTGATGGGCTTTTAGATTGAGCTAGAGAACGGTAAACGTCGTAAAAAGGGGTCAGTCAGGACGTTAACAGGTTCGAGCACACAGTCATCACCTCGGCAGTGTATTTTCACCGTCTCCACGAACCCCATTTGATTTCCACAGGCCTACCATCGTCTTTTCATCTCTTTCGAGCTTTCCTGCCAGATCCTGACACGTTCCTGCTGGCGCCTCTCTCCCTCGGGATCTCTCTGACTCATCCTGATGTTTTAACTCTACACTTGTGACTCACTTTGTGCTGTGGTTTATGATCCCGCACTGACTCCTGAAAGATTTATGCTTCCCAAAGACAGTTTCTCCCCAAGTTCGACCTTTGCTTGAGTGGATAATCTCACCGAAATACTGTAAATTTGCACCTGAGAGCTGCTGCTGTAATCATACACGCTGCCGTGTTGCTCAGTGCAGTACTCTTACTCACAATCTGCTCGTACCGGACTTCCTGTAAGAACACTCAGTACTTGATGATACAATCTAAAAGATCAGTTTTAAGATTATAAGTAGTTTCATACCTGCAGGGAGTCCAGCTGTGGCTCTGGTGTAGAAGTCCAGCTTCTCGTTTAGGCTTCGCAGCTCAGCAGCGATGGCTTGTCCTCTATCTTCCTTTTCCAGATGTCTAGTCTGGAAACTCTTGACCTGGTCATGTATGCAGTTTTTCTCCACCTTATCGAGCTGTGACACCTGTTCCTTAGTGGCCTCCAGGATCTGCTCCAGCACTGCGTCGTGCCGTGCCTGATGTTGCGCCGAGACGCCGTGCAGCTGCTCTAGGGCCTGCAGAAGTTTCTCCTCGATGTGTGCTTCGGCCCGATGTACCGAGTTCTCCACGGCGGCCGCGCAAGAGGCTCTGCTCTGCGCCGTGATCTCCAGCATCTCGGCTCGCACAGACTGCAGGCCCAACTTCACGATGTCGTCCGAGTACTGCAGCAGCATGTTCTCCTTCATCTGTGAGTTCTCCAGCATGGTAAAGAGCTTGTCCCACTTGCTGAACTCGGGGGCCGTGCAGGGAACGGCCGGAGTCACGGTGTGGGTATCCGCTGTGAGGGTGGAAAAACCGGCTACAGGTTATTCTAGTTCAGACCGTAGAGGGTTCATTTTGGCGAGAATTTTCGTGGCTGTGCTCGGAAATTCAGAAAGAGCCAGAAGGGGGCAGAGGTGTAGCTTTTGGGTTTGAATATTTTAGGACAACTCCCGAATGCTTATTACTCATCCCGAACGCTTACAGGACGGTCGATTATATATAATACTATACTGATATTCACAAAGGGTCATCATTAAGATCCCTCCATATTAACCAACACGTCACATAGTTTGCATGAATCACATGTTCTTGGCGTACCAGATGCTACGGTGAGAAACGGGATTACCCAATCAGAATCGAGCAGATCAAGGAGGAGATGACGATCGTGTTTCATAAGATGAAATGTTTCCCTATTTGGACCATTTTTCAGTGGAACTTTCATCAAGGAAATCTTACATCGAGCATGTACGCAAGTCCGTTATGGTGGACGGTAAATCGTGCCTTAAATAAATAAATAAATAAATAAATGGCAAATTTGTGCCACTCAAAAGGTGTCGCCCAATGATTCGATTTAATACGGTTCCTCGTCGTACGTCCAGATCGAGTTGGGGCGTGTCACTCGAGGAGGCTGGGTGTGTGTTGGGGGTTCTGTTTTCAGTGGAGAAACTTTTGGCATTCAAACTTCTTAGCTTTGTACGTTCTACTTAGAAACATGTAAAAACATCCCACTCACTTACTTTCACTGACTGTCTTGCCACCCATGCTGCTACTAACTACATCTATTATTGCGTGTGTGTGTGTGTGTGTGTGTGTGAGTGACCCCTGAGTGTTTACATCATTACAGAAAGACCTCCGAGCTATCAGCCCGCCCTCGCATAAACATATATATATATATGTGTGTGTGTGTGTGTGTGTGTGTGTGTGTGTACACACCCTGCTGTAATTAGACACACACACACTTGTCCTTCCACAGATTGCTGACTCAGCCTGGATTAATTATGTGTCGGTTAAATAACTGCACGTCTCATCACATTATCACATTAGAACTAACGATCCTTTTTTTTTTTTTTAAAGCGTTTTTTCCGTATATAAGCCAATTCTCTTTCACGTCCCTTTCTTTCTTTCTTTCTTTCTTTTTTATATAGTTATAAACAAAAAGCTTGAGCGTTTCCTCAAAGTTAACCCTCGAGATCAGTTCCGAGGGCTGTTTCAGTACGAACGCTCTTGTTTTCTACGGTTGTATTATTATTATTATTATTATTATTAATATTATCGTTGTTGTTATTTGTTATGCGTAAATGTTCACTCTACATATAAACTTGAGTAAATTTTTTTCTTTTTTTTAAGTTTTTTTTTTTAACCAGACTGATCAGTAAGAGGTTTACGATGGCGTTTTATTTTACGCGCTAAATCAACAATTTCTAACGTCGTAACGACTCGTAATCGTAATCCGTACGTAAACTTGCGAAGGGTCCGGTTAGGGGGCGGGGTTAGCACACGTATCGTTTCTTGAAAATATCTCGGATATACTCGGATTTATTAAAGCTATTTTTACTCTTTTTTTTTTTTTAATTTTTTTTTTTACTAATTTCAGGCAGATCATTTTGCTTATTTTAAGCATTTTATTTCTGGAAAGAATCCCAACCGTCTGCCAATAGTTGAAGACGAGTTAAAGCTTTAATAATCTTTTTTTTTTAATAGGAAATACTAAATATTTTAGACTATATCCAAGATATTTTCACTCGCTAAGATGTCATTGTCTCGCAGTGTGTACACAGATTAGTGTAAAATCAGAACATATCTCCTCTCTCATTTAAATTCCTACAATGTTTGCTAGATTATAGTACTGTATGTTACTAATACATTGTCACACACATGCCTGAAACCTCTCTGAACATCTTATCTTTTCATTTTTTTGCCCGTTTCTGTTTGAAAGCGTCTTTTTATGAGCTGATTTTGTGTCTCATTTTGGATTGTCTTCTTGTTGAGGACGATGAATTTTTAACTTTTGCGCTCAGATGCGTGTTACAGGTAACTTTAGCCGTATGACAGATGTTTAGTGAATGCCGCAGCGTGTTTGAGGTTAAGGCACTCACCCTCGCTCTGCTCTCCCTCGCTGATCTCGTTGTAGTACGCATCGGCGTAGTTGACGTCGATGCCGTCTTCATAATTCTCAGGCATCACCACGCTCGCCGAAACCACCATACACACCACCTGGACAATCCTTAACACTGACATGCTGGCTGGCTGGAAGAGTATGACCACGTGTGTGTGTGTGTGTGTGTGTGTGTGTGATCTGTGTGAGGTTTAAGTTTGAGATATGCTCTGACTCTCTCTCTCTCTCTCTGTGAAATGCTGAGCAATCCTTTGGCAGCGCTCCGGTGTGTGTGTGTGTGTGTGTGTGTGTGTGTGTGTGTGTGTGTGTGTGTGTGTGAGCTGAAGCTGAATGGGAAAGTGAGCTGGAGAGAGCTGCCCTACGCTCTATATAAACATGTGCACGCGCACACACACACACACACACACACACACACACACACACAGAGGAGTCGGCCTACTTCGTTGGAGGTAGTGTATGTGGTAATTACAGAGTTGCCTTTCCTGCACTTACGAGAAAGAAGGAAAAGAGCGATGTGGGGGTGTGACGAGGAAAAGGAAGATAGGGGAAAAGAGAGAGAGAGAGAGAGAGAGAGAGGACTGACGAATAGAAATAACAGTTTGACAATGAGTCTATTGTTTGTATTTTTTTCCTATAGACATTTAAGACGAGAACGACTTCAGCATGGGTTTTCCTACTATAGCGCTCTACTCTTTCACTCGTTCATCCCATTTCCGTTCATCCTTCTTACTCACTCATCCTTCCTTCCTCCCAGTCTTCCCAGTCTGAATTTCTGTCCTGCTTTGTTCACCTCTCCCACCTGATGAGTGATTTGAAGACCTCATTTAGATCATCCCTTAAAATGAAACTTTTATTATAATTGATTTTTTTTTTTATTTTTTATTTTTTAAACGTATCTAAATCCCGCCCCTGCCCTGAGTGTGCGTGTTCTCCCCGGGCTCCGAGCTTTTCCTCTGGGTACGCCGGTCTCCTCCTCCCAGTCCAAAGACATGCGCTGTAGGCTGACTGGCGTTTCCGAACTGTCCGTATACGTGCGAATACGTGTGTGATCGTGCCATGCGTCCAGGGTGTCCTCCGCCTTGCGTTCCGAGTCCCCTGGGATAACATCGCAGTGATTCGTTGACAGTTATATGATCCGAACGTTAGTCAGTCACGTTACGCGTAAATTTACACACACTCAGGAGCGAAACCTACGATAGGAACGTTTCTCCCAACTAGCGGGATTTTCCCCAACACCACATTTCTTGTGTAAATGCTATACGCAAGCGCAATCAACGAAGCCCTTTTTTTTTTTTTTACTCTTAAATGAGGTGGGTTTTTTAAAGAGCAGAATTACCAAACAGACAAAACGTGGTTACTTGCCGTTCCGATGACATTAAGGACACTCTAACGATTTATTAAGGCTAATTTAGTTTAAATTATGTCTAGAATTTGCGTAACAGGTTTATACTTTCAACGTGACCTCGTCGGTCAACGCTGGAACGCTAGAAAATCCCTGAAAACAAAGGGAAAAGAAGGAGAGAGCACGCGCTTTTCTTCTTCCCAGGATCTTCAGATGATTCTGGGAAAACCTGGGGAACATTTTGTACGTTTTCTCCATAACGTACGATGGATAACTCGTAGGGAACGGATGTTTCAAGTATGAGATGTTGCAGTAAATGGGTTCAGCCATTAATGCAAAAGTAATAATAATAATAATAAGAGGAAGAAGAATCAACATTAAAAATATTTTAATGATGGGAGAGGCAATTTTTTAAGGATTTTTAAATTTTTTAATATCCTTAAATTCCCCTCTCTAACCTTACATTTGTTTTATTTATACATGCTGTCAGAGTATATGTGTGTGTGTGTGTCTGGGTGTGTGTTTGTACTGCTCGAGGCAGTCTGCTGAGTTCCTCAGAGATGACCAGGGGTCAGAGCTCGGATTTCACCCTAACAAGGAGTGATGGAACTGGGGAGCGATTATTCTGCTGACCTTGGCCTCATCTATGCAACCTTACTGAGCACAGGCTCTTAGGGCAAGAAAATAAACACATACATATTTGCATGCTCACACGGAGTCTCTCGTATACACACACACACACACACGTGTGCACACACGCACACAGGAACCACAATCCAAAATATGAAAGCAATGCAAGATGAAGAGTGAAATTATAAAACAAGCTGAAAATGAAAAAGAAGTGTGAATCAGTTCGGATGGAAAAGAAACACATTGGGTTGTAAATGTAAACGCGGTTAGGAGATAACGTGTGTGTGCGGTAACCACGAAGCATCCTCAGTTGAGCCGGACCTCGCTACCAAAAGGGACTGAAATCAGTAAACGTTTCTTACTTTCTTACTTAATTCAATTCAATTCAGTTTTATTCGTGTAGCGCTTTTAACAGCGGACGTTGTCTCAAAGCGGCTTTACAGAAATATATAAACACAGGATGGAGATTTTATGTGTGAGTTTATCCCTATTGAGCGAGACGGTGGTGACGGTGGTGAGGAAAAACTCCCTGAGATGATATGAGGAAGAAATCTTGAGAGGAACCGGACTCAGAAGGGAACCCGTCCTCTTCTGAGTAACGACGGATAGTGTGAACGTAAAAGAAAGTTCATTATGGTTTGTATATGAAGTCTGTTTGTTGAACTAGTCCACTGTTCACTAAAGGAGATCCGAGTGTAAAACTGCATGTGGTAATTGCAGTCCCAAGGCCATCGCAGCAACCGTCGTCCCAGCAACCACAGCGAGAACGTCCATGTGGAATTGAGGTCCAAAACCATTTCCGTGGTACTTATATTAATGCATTTGCAATGAGATGGAGAAACACTCCAGATGCTAGAAACCTGTCTTGTGAAAATAGATGCTGTGTAGGTGTGTATTTTGAGGAGAAGAGGAAGGAAATGGCGGAAACCTTCTTGAATTCTGTTGCATGTTGTCAGTGTTAACTGAAAACTGGAGTTTCTTTTTTACAAAGTTTGTTAAGGGCATGACTGTGGTCTTCCGATTTCTCCAAATACTGCTACGGATGGTCCAGGTAGTATTTCCCTTTCATTACAGCGGATGCCACAATGTCACGCTTATTCCCATAATGCAGGTGTGAGTCGATTAGACTAAAGCCGGAGCTGGGGATTTCAGATAATGGACCAGTGTTCAGAGCAATTAGTATGCATGCACGAACATGTTCTGTACTGTCTGGATCTTAATTCCAGTCACATCATCATTGTCAGACTTCTCGCTGGCTTCTTTCGTCAGGGAAACTCTCCGTCATCGTAGACGACAGTGTAGATTACACAAGCAGACTCGTCTCTGAGATACGTTCACGTGTGGAGCTTTTGAACCTAGGAACCGAAGAAGACATCCCACAGACACTCAGCCGAGACGCCACTCGGTCGTATGGGATGTGACATATGGGACATTTGGATATATGGGACATATGGGATGCTTCACCGAGCATGACTGAGAGGAACGTGACTTCACGGTAATCGCCTCGGTAATCATAGCGGCTGTGGCTCAGGTGGTAGAGCGGGTTGTCCACTAATCGTTGGTGGGTTGGTGGTTTGATTCCCGGTCCACGTGACTCCACATACCGAAGTGTCCTTGGGCAAGACACTGAACCCCAAGTTGCTCCCGATGGCAAGCTAGCGCCTTGCATGGCAGCTCTGCTACCATTGGTGAATGAGCACTACATAAGTGCAGACCATAATGACCGTTGAATCACCGTCATCACAGAACCAATTAGTCAATCAGGAGACGCGCCGATAACCCAAACGCCCAAGACTCCCTGATGCAAAGACTTCCGTGTCATTACTCTAGATGTTACCGAAGACGGTGGATGAAAATTGATGTCCAATATGGATTTACAGATTCACTACAGATTTACTTAACAGTCCGAAGATGAAAAGAAAATGGTCCACATATATTAGGACATTGGACGAGTCCAAATCCGAGCGAAATTGGTTTGATTTGGTTTCAGACTGCAAGTAATTAAACAAAGCCAGATCTGTGTAGGGCTGAAAAAGGTTCTCGTAACGCTCTTCAAAACTCACCAGGGTACAGTGAACACGGAGCTAGTGCTAGACAAATATATCGCATCTCTCTATATATTTTCTCTTTTTATTCCAGATCTCCAGATTCTGCAGCGCTACAGCAGCTCACATCTACAAGAAATAACCGTCTGCAACCCAACACAGACGGCATGTTCGATTCATTTCCCGCATTCGAGTCGATTCCAAGTCAAATCACTTCTTAACCGAACTGTGTTAGGGTTTGATCGGAAGTGGTCCGAGACCATCTTGCTCAGGCGCTCTCAGACTTTCTCATCTGCCTAAGGAAACCACACTGACGGGGAGAACACACCAAAGTTCCGTTCAGACACACAAAGCATTACGAAAAACTCTTTTTCTTTTGATATCTTGTTTCATAGGGAACAAATGTCATCTCTTTCAAACATCAAATTCAGAGCCGGTCATGCCTCGATGCAAATTTAAAACAGAGTTTCACCCGTCTGAACACATGAGTATTCAGTCCTAGTTATACAGTGGATGCGTGTTTGGCATGTCAAAAGCAAACCCAGAGAAAGCCACATACCAGACCGCAGGAATCTCAGTTTACTAATAAACCGCTAGGCCTTGTTCTGCCAATTCCTGATTTGTTGTACCAGCACAGTAAAACGGTTTTGTCGCCCAGGCTGAGAGTGTGTACCCTTCTTTGTGTCCCTCGGGCATGATGGTTATCCGTGTGGTACACGCAGTTCCCACTCTGAAGGTCGGCAAAACCACCTGCGAAGAATATGCAGAGGCGTTTTTCGAATGTGGAAACTTCTGAAAAGAACTGACTCAGTGCAGCGTGAAAAGACTGGCCTTGTTGTCCCCGAAGAGGACGAGCTTTGGTGATGCACGACGTCTGCCATCTTGGAATGAAATGTGCTGTTGAAATGAAATGTCACTGGCACCTACACCATGAGTGGAGGTCAAGCACAATAAGGTTCTCTCTTCCAGCGTCCAGTTGCCATGTCAAGCTGATGTACAGATTCGTGAGAGGATGAGGAATGCGTCTTTTTCACTTGCCGTGTTTCCTGATTGGCCGTTTCTGTTATACAATCGACTCTTTTGAGAAAGTAAAGTAGTGCCGTTGTAGGAAAATAATCAAGGACAGGGTGAGGTGATGAAGCGGAGTTAATGTTACCACCCTGAATTTGATTATTTTCCAATAACGGCACACTCGTGGTGTTTTGTTCCTCACAAACCACAGCATCTTGCCGATGATTAAAATTGTTTGCGTTCTTATAGAACTAAACGTCATACTTTTTTTATCCATTTATAGTTGGATTTAATGTCATGGAACATCTACACTTCTAGAGCACAGGTATGATTGTTCTGTAATGGTACGGGGTCTATTTATAATATAATGCCGCAGTTCGGGAAGAGTTATGATCCTACTGCATTTTCCAATCATGTCAACATCTGGATTTCATAGAAAATCCCTTAAATAGCCATTAAAACAGATATCCTTCAGGACCTAATGCAATCCATAAGCTACAATAATGATACAAGGACCAAACACCCAGACGGTGCTCGGACTCTGGCTCCAAACCCGCAGCGCTCCCCGACAACCTGATTTAACTCAGCTTTGACGGAGACACTTCATCCATCTCGTGTCCCCAGTGACACGGACGACCCAGATGTTGCGCGCTAGGGGCCACATGCATGCATGTACAGTACATGCATACTCCACTTTATGAGAATTTACGAGCGTGTTCGGTGGATCGCGAACGGACGGTTTTTAGCAGACCGCAGTGGGAGAAGAGCCAAGCCCCGAGAGCTTCTCGTTGGCTTCGATGCCTGCGGTGCTGCCTACCTTCTCCTGTAAACACTCCGGTTTACGTCCTTACATCTTTACCGCGGAAAAACGTAAATCATTAGAAACAGCTCGGAGAATCCCAGATGCACTTTATTCCATAGCCACGGACTTTCCACAGAGATTATGTTTCAACGTAGAACATTTTCAGATATTTAATGTGGACCGTGATTAATGGGAAATTAATATCATGAAACGTCTACCCTGTTCCCTGGGAAGGGAACGAGACGTTGCGGTTCTGTAATTTGTGCGTTGGTTTCTGGAATACACGCAAACAAAACTGTAATTGTTCGTACTGTATGGAGGAGTTTTCCGTAAGGAGACGTTTGTGTAACATTTATGGAAGGAGTCTCCAGTGTCGGTATTTTGTAACAGTCAGAGGTAAAGTTCTACCTTTAAAGCGCACCTATTATGGATTTGAAACGTGCCTAATTTTGTTTTAAAGGTCTCATACGATAGATTTACGTGCACCCAAGGTCAAAAAACACTTTAACGTGCTCATAATTTAAACTGCAGCGTTACCTTTTTTCCCCCCAGTGTCACAAACGACTCGTTCAATGATCCATTCTAAATGATTCATTCTAAACTCGTCCTTTCAGAGAGCATACTCTGCTCTGATTGGTCAGACGTCCCAGTCTGTCGTGATCGGTCTACCGCTGTCAGCGAGCAGCCGATGAAGACCAGAGGCGGGGCTTTTTGTTACAAACCTACGTAGGTCAGTACAGGAAGTAAAGTCTGGAATCACGAACGACTCGATTCAGCTGTTCAGAATCGATTCCTTCTTTTGGGAGCCGATAACTCCGTTTGTCGTGCGCTTTGATTGTTGAAACTTCGCAGACGTTTTTACATTCACAAACAAGATACGTATATAACGCACTACATGGAGGGGAATATCGGAAAAACCATCATAGGTGCACTTTAAGTTTTCCATCACGGGAAAGTCTTGAGGACAGAGGAGGTCACGCTTTGCGGTTTCTCAGTAACATGACGAGCTGCGTTGTTTTTTCGTGTTCGTTTTTTTCTCATAGTGACTTCAAGAGACGTTAAAAAGAGATGCTTGTGAAGGAAAGACTGTTTATAGCTGCTATAACATAAGTGAGAACAGGAACTAACTAGACATGTTAATGTAGCTGTAAATGGATAGAATATACAATGTGTCATTCTTTAATTAATGAAATAGTGTAATCGTTGGCAAATTACAGTTGTATATGAGGAATAAAACACTTCAGGACGTGCTGTTACAGGAAACCATTCAACGTCGTGGTGGTAACAGTAACTCCACTTCATCGCACCAATCTGTTATTGATTATTTTACTATAATTGCACCACATGGAGTATTTTATTCCTTACTGAATTACCTTTTGGCCCACCGGTTCGAAGCTGGTTTCTGAGCAATGTTTTTGAATCCCATGTTTGACATTTGCCTTCAACATGTTTTCAGTGCTGGCACTTTATAAACAAAACATTTTAGCATTACACATTCCAAGCCTGTCGAATTTGCTAATATTATAACCCAGCACAGACTGGCTTTGTTGCTTATGTTTGTTGGAGTTGTTTATCCCAGTCCTTACTGTATATCTGTTTTAACAGTAATGGCTTGTTTGGTTGGTGTGTATATTGTATCAGTAATCAGCAAAAGGAGTTGCTGCGTGTGAGTCAGTAGAGCTGAACAATCAGATGGGCATCAGTGGACGTGTTTTGCATATGCCTTTCTTGCAGCGCAGTCCATCTGGGAAGGCGTATATGGGCGCCAGCATCTCGGATGGATTGCCAGCATACGGATCTAACGGGAGGTGCTTGTACTGGAGGTCCATACTTGTACTTCTTCTGAGCAGCAGGCGAGGTTATGCAAGAGACTGGGCTCTTCTCGGAGTACGAAATTATTCGAAAGTCTGTCAGAAGTGTATTTTGGAAAATAAGTTCCAGCTTTGGGCAAAGCGGGTGGCTTTGCTGACTCACGGCTCCGTGATTTGATCCTGAGCTCAAGGTTACTGTCTGTGTGGAGTTTTAATCTTCTCTGGGTCTCCTCCAACCTTCCGAAAACATGACGGTAGACAGATTTACAGCTCTGATTTGTCCCTAGGTGTCTGTGAACGTGAGCGTTCGTGCCCTGCTGATGTTCCATCTAGAGTGCCGTATACCCAGTATTCTAGGATAGGCTCTGGATCCACCGCACATCTGACCGGGATAAAGCTCATACTGAAAAAGAACGATGATGGGCCAGGTTTGGGAGGCACAGCAGTAGCGTAGGTAGCGTTGCAGTCTCACAGTTCCACGGTCCTTGATTCGGTCCTGAGCTAGAGTTTAATACGTTCTCCCTGTGTCCGTGTTGGTTTCCTCCATGCTCTCTGTCTCTCGCAAAGAACGTTCCAGAAGGTGGATTGGGTAGGATGAATTTACCCTCACGTCTAGTGTTTGCGTAGCATTGCTGTCTCACAACTCCTCCTGAGCTCAGGTTACTGTTTGTACTCTCCTGTACGTCCTCCTCGGATTCTTGTGGGTTCTTCCTAGTTCTCTGGTTTCTTCCCACCTCCCAGGTGACTCTCAATTGCCGCCAAGTGTGAACGAGCGTGTGTGTGCATGGTGCCCTGCGATGCACTGGCATCCCATCCAGGGTTATCAAGGTCCGGGTCATGGTGGATCCAACACCTGGATCGCCGACTGGAGATGAGAGGATGAATGAAAAGTTTCATCGTTTCCAGTAAACTGATTCCCAAATATGTTCGAGCTTGCACACCGAGAATCGACCGAAGTCGCCGGTCCATCTTTATCCAATATCCTCGAGCGCTGCTTCCATTTGGTCATGTTCTTAAAGAACCGAAAGACCGACAGTGCACCTCTATCAAGTGTGACGGATATGATTCATAGGATTTTAAAACCATAAATTGAGAACACTCCGTTCGTGTTCATGAGGTAGCTAATTCATCCCTTTCTTCTTCGTTTGGCCAGACTTCATCCTCTGGAGTCTAAAAGGGCTCTCTGTACGGGTTCTTCCTTTTCCCACACATGTTTGTTATTCTTGCCAGCTCCAGTGGAAACGTATTGTGTTGAGACTACAAACAGAGCTCTTTTTTATGCCCGGAGTCACCTATAGGAAGCCGAGGATTGTTCCCAGATGAGAAGGAGCTGTTGACGGACACGATTGGCTGGCGTAGCTGAAGTGCTGTGGTTTGGGTTAAGCATGAAACTTTTCTTCTCTTTGTTTTTTTTTTTCCTTTGCTTTTCTATATTTATCCTTTTTTTTTTTACTCTACTGTTTTCTTTTGTGTGTTCGGTTATTTTTTTTTCCTTTTCTTTTCCTGTGAGTGTTTCTCTATAGCATAGCCACACATTCTCAGCTTATACCATCCAGCGTTGTTGAATTCTGGATTCTGATTGGTCAGAAGGTGTTGATGAATTTTCTATAACAGATCTAGCGCAGCTGCAAATCGCAGCTTTATATTAATGTTCTTGTTCTGAGATGTTATTGTTTCTATAGTAACAGCTCCTACAGGGACTTGTATAGCGGAGTATATAAAGAGGATTATGGAACTTTTAAGGTTTATGGAAGGAGTCTCCAGTGTCAGCACTTTGTAACAGTCAGAAGTAAAGCTGTAACTTTACGTTTTCCGACATCTTCAGGACGGAAGGTTTTATGCTTTTGCGTTTTTTGTTTTGTTTTGTTGTCTTGTTAACTTCAATACGGAATGATGGATCTTTATAGCTGCTGTAACATAAGCGATAACAGGAAGTAACTTTATTGTTCGGCAACTTTAAATGAAACTTTTTAAGCAGATAAAAACGTACTGATTTGACGTATTGTTTTTCTAATTAATAAACAGGATCATAACGTTCCTTGTCAGTTTTAACGTATCGATTTTTTTCTTTTTTTTTTATCATATCCGCCTATACGTGCAAGATAACTACCATTACCGTGAATTATGAGGTGAAAAGTTCTATAAAGTAGACGACGGATGAAAGAACGAAACCTGTATCGTGCGCTGTATCGATGGGTTCTTGTCTGTTGTTTTTGATTGCTAGGTAACAGCATGCTGCTGCGGGTCCTTCCCTCCGTGTATCCTCTAGAACCGGATCCGATCCACCAGCACATCCAGGACCTGGTACTTATGATTCCCGATCTAGACCAGACGAGCAGACAACACTTACTCCGACTGCTCCAGATGATCTCTGATCGACACCCACAGGTCAGTGTGTGTGTGTGTGTGTGTGTGTGTGAGAGAGAGAGAGAGAAAGAGGAGGTGGTGGAGAGCTTTGTATTAGCTTCATTCTAAGATTATTTTCACTCACCAGACGCCCTGAAGAAGTAGTGTGATCTCTGGTACTTACTTCCAGGGCTTCTTTAATATCTCCCTCCTCGTTTAAGGAGAGGTTGTATATCGTACAAGCCCAATTCCAAAAACATTGGAATTGGGCTTGTTCAGAAGCCTGCGTCTCTGATGGTATGGGGTGCATTAGTGCCTATGGAATGGGCAGCTTGCACATCTGGAAATGCACCATCAATGTTGAAAGGTATATACAGGTTTTAGAGCAACACACACTCCCATCCAGATTCCATCCCATCTTTACTTCTGAGAGACTCCGCCTCTCTAAGACTCTGGGTGTATATATATATATATATATATATATAAAAAATCATCTTACTGACCTGTTCCCAATTAACCTAATTAGATGCAAAATGTTCCTCCAGCTGTTTCTTTTCAGTAAGACTTACTTTTCCAGCCTTTCATTGCGCCCGTCCCGACTTTTTTGAGACGTGTTGCGACAAAATTCAAAATGACCTTATTTTCCGCTTAAAATGCGCTCGGTTTAATCGTTTGATAGGTTTTCTACGTTTCTATTGTGAACAACGTACGAGATTTGCAAATCATCGCGTTCTCTTTTTAATTTACGTTGACTTGCCCAGCGTCCCGACTTACACAGGAAGTGAACGATTGCCTGTCGCTTGCTAGTGTAAGTGAAGGTTTAGGATGTGATATTGTGGAGGCGTGTGCGATAAAAGAAATATGAAATAATAATAATAAAAAAAAGCAGGTGTGTGTTAAAGGTCAGGTATTTTGGGTGGAACAGCAAAGGAAAAGGCTGAAGGACAGACAGGGAAATGGAGCGGTGGCGAGTGAAAACACTGTAGCGAGAGTTATTTAGGCTCACATCACAGGAAATAGGGTGAAACGGACAGTCAGACGTCTCAGTGATTGACTCACCTGCCCATATCAGCACTTTCAGCTGTAACGGATGAGGAAAGAGCTGGAAAATGTGTTTATCATCAGAAAAGCCCGGAGTGCAGAGAGAGTTATGTGACGGGAAGCGGGGGAAAATAAGCATTTTTTTTTTTCCTAAAATTTTTTTCCTAAATGTGGAAATTGTGGTTGTTCTCCAGAGGCCTGTTCTAAAAGCAACAGATTTTAGAAAAGGAGACAGCTGAAAGGAATGCAGAAAAATGTTGGGAACCGTGCGGCGTTGTCCGTGCTAACACGACTATGCTCAAAATGGCTCGTGGTTGCGCAAACCTGAGGCTGTGCAAAGAGCTGGGAGGACAAAAGAGTCGGATTTAATGAGTCATGGCGTTGTTCTGAAGATGGAAACGGAGAATCGGGGTGGACAAACAATAAATTCATTAGCTCAGGTCTGCTTATCCCGGATGAGGTCTGGAGACCGGAACGATAAGGTGGTTAGAGAAACATCACAACGCGTACGGCGAGCTACTGAGATAGTTCGGTACGTTAATGATGGATTAAGTGAAAAATAAACGAGTTTATGATTATTATATTCTTCTAACAAAGTATCGCGCTCTCGTATGTTTATTACCTGTGAAGTGACCACATGTTGTGCGAGCAGGAGAGTCACGTACATGACGGCGTCGTGTCAGTTTGGGGGCGTTTCCACATACCTGGCTGTTCTCAATCCTGAAAAGATCACCTGGCATTCGTGTATTGATAAATCCACCTAGTAAAAACACACTGACTACCTTTACATGGACAGCAGTAATCTAATTATGGACGATATTCTGATTAAGGTGTTTACATGAGTCGCTTTTAGAATACTCCTTTCATGTTCCTGTATTACGTGTTATAGAACGTAGATGGATTAACGGCACACGTCATTACGTCACCGCGCCACGCCGTCCGACGTTCCCTCCAGAATTTCACGCATCGACATACAGTTGGTCTTTGTTATGGAGCCGTATACAGTTTTGGGTGTTTTTATTTTTAATTTTACGAAAGTTTCAAGTGCGGTTAATTATTTGTCGTGCTGTACGTGCAAATAGATGACTGCTTGAAGCCGTGGGCTGCGTCCCAAACCGCGTACTTGCCGTCTATATAGCAGCTGAGATACATGTATTTAACCTACTATATAGTGTATAGATATACATGTATATCTCCTACTGTACAGTAGGCAAGTACGCGGTTTGGGATGCAGTCGTACTCTCTTGTTTGCCGTAAAACGGTCGAGCGCTGCCGTGTGTGTACGTGTCCTGTCGCACAATGCGGTGAAAACTCCCACACGACGTTAATAGTGTGATTAAGGTGTGTACATGTCTGTAACGCACGTCCATAATGCGACTAAAACAGGAATACTCCTCACGTCTTTGTGTTTACTTCGAGTATGACTTTAATCGGATTAAGGTCATCAATAATCTCTGTTTACATGCTAGTTTCTTAATCAGAGTATCGTCTTAATCGGGTTCATATCGGATTATCGTCGTCCATGTAAACGTACGGACTGTTACAGATTTGCGTTTTAAGGTGAGGTTATGGAGCGTATCTGCGTTTTTATTCACATCACAGCAACTTTATTAGCAACACATGGACATTCGTGCAAATATCCAATCAGCCAATCATGTTGCAGTAGTGCAACTGTCCAGTGTCGCTACCCACTGCAGCATCGGAGTCCTGTCCTTGGCGGACAGAAGGAAGTGGAATCCGATCTGGTCACGTGCTGTTGTAGCCCATCCGTCTGGAGGTTTGACGTGCTGTGTGTTCTGAGATGCTTTTCTGGTTGTAAAGGAAAGGTTATTTGCGTTGCCGTTGACTTCCTGTCAACTTGAAACCTTTCCATGGTCAAAGTTACACATTTTCCCTTCATTCTGATGTTTGATTTTAAGCGCATGAATGAGTAATGGTAATAAAGTGTGTATGCGCAGCACTTTGGTTAACTGTATATTCTACATGTAGTATATACTGTATGCTACACCTTTTTTTTTTTGTTTTTGTTTGATTAAAACGAAAAAGGAAGCCGTTCCTGGCTGATGAGCACGCCGCGTTGTCTCACCGTGCTCCAGCCAACGCTTCTCACGTTGTGAAGCTTCGTGAAACCTCCGAGTCACGTTCCTCACGTAAGCACAGACACGATTCCCCAGTCTGTCCTCTCTGTGCTCTCACCTTTGTCTCTCTCTGCCCTCTCATGTCCACTCGCCCGTAGCCTCTCGTGACCCTGTGGCAGGGTTCGGGAACATATTTACGACCAGTGCTGAGCCCTGAAGGTCCAGACAGGATAAGCAGAGGATTATTTATTATACTCTAACATGTAAGCTTGGAGCAGATGTGTAAGGTTTGGGTGACTCAGGATTTTGCTTATTCCGACTAAAGTCCTTGTCAGAAGTCAGAACAGAAATAGCTGTCCAGTATGTCTGTGGATTTTTCTCCAGATTTCTTTTTTAGTTATTAAATCAGCAGATGAGTAAACAAATGAAGATTTTCTTGGAGAAATTCTTTACGTCTCATTCTTTCTCTCTCTCTCTCGTTTTTTTTTTTCTCTGAAAAAGCACTGCGGAGAATCAGGAATTCATTAGGGGGGCGGGTGGGCAGCTCTGCGATGAGCCAATCACAACGCAGCCCATACTGGACGGGACCAGATCGTAACCTCAAGAGACGTGAAAAAGAAACGTTTTTCTATTTTTACCAGACCCCCCCTCTGAATCCAGAGGCCACATCGTTAAACACTCTTGAGTCTGCATTCGCAGTGTGTGCATTTTTTTTCCCCCGTCAACTTTCGTTCGTTTTTTACATTTTTTTTTTTTTTACTTGGCTTTTTGCTACCATTATCTCAGAACTGCGGTGTGTATTTGTGTATTCTGATCATTCACCCTTTTAAATCTGTCTTTTCCCACTGTCCCAGGTGTTGAGCTGTCTCGTGCCGTCTCTCATCGATCACCTGAGTGACGCCTCTTCCAGCGACGCCCTTCTCGCCGTGTTGGTGAATATAGCAAAGGTTAGCCCCGCCTCACTGAGCCCGTTTCTCCCAGCGCTGAGGACCGTGGGTCAGCAGACGCCAGGGCTGCTGGGACATGTAGCTAAGATCCACGGGGCGGTCGGTCTGACCAGTGAGGTGAGCATCAGATAGTTACACACACCTTTTTTTTAAATTTGGAGACGAATACTAGAATTCTCAGCGCGGTCATAGAAAGAGCTTTAGTTAGACATGAAATGTCAGATACAGCATAAATGCACATTTTTATTATTATTATTATTTGATATGCCTCACAGTGCACACTAGAGACCAATTTGGCATTATTTAGCGTCGACCGTTTTTCCGGACACTGTGATGGACGGACACGGCTAAGAAGAATTCTCGGAACGATATCTTTCAGACGGTCTTGTTTTCACCAGACGAGTTTCAACACAGCACACGGACCATTTAACAACTTCATCTCGAGTTCGGATCGTGACGCGGTGCGATGCGGTGCAATGGTGACCATTAGATTAGATTAGCATCGCTACGGATACCGGTATCAGGTCTGAAAGCATGCTCATTTATTCATACATGTGAAAATGCTTCAATACCAGCATCCACTACCTCAAGTCATGCTGTGTGGCGTACGCCTAGCGTACGTTGTCGTGCTAATCAACGACACGAAACGGCTGCGATCTGGACGTATTTCTCGGTTAGCGACGATCAGAGCAGCGCAAACTGCACTCCAAACTGTGGTCTGTGAAAATATCAAGAGGAACTATGGCATAAAACTCAACACGAGGAGTTGAATGGGTGCAACAAATGCTAGGTGAGGGGGAGGTCGACCGATTGATCGGTTTTGCCAATTAATCTGCACCGATAACCAATTGCTGGCCTGTAACTTATCGGCAAAAATCCACACCGATAGTTGTTCCTGGTCGCGTCTGTCGTGGTAGCAGCTGAGGAGGGTCCGCTTTCGTTATACGGTACGAGAGCGGCCTCTAGAGGCGAAATAAAATCTAGCACTGACTAATTTTGTTGTGCTATTTGAAGTGTTTTTTTTGATTCATTCTGGACGACTCTGTTTTTATTCGTCATTCGGCGTGTTACTTTTCGGTTCCGCTTTTATTTACTTCACTATTTATTAATAGTTCATATATATATATATATATTTAATTTTTAAAAACGTACAGTACATTTTCATGGTATGGTCAGTGCTGTTTGTTTTTGTAATAAAGCTCAGCAATATTTTAACTTTCAGTGTTATCATTCAGTATCAGTTTTAAAATCTATCAGTTAGTTATTATTATTATTATTATTATTATTATTATTATTATCATCGGCAGCTTAGTTATCGGTAATAGCTCGTACTAAGTGCATCGTTCTTGACACAAAAAGCCTGTACTTTGACCTGTGCAGACGTGAAATTAAACACTCTACTGCGTCCCTACTCGAGTCTGTAGGTAGTCGATGTACAAATCAACTAGCTAACATTTTAAAAGAAGAAGTCTAGTAGCCTAAGTGCATGAACACACTTTTCACAGCCCCTGTTTAGACTGTAGAGCTAAAAAATAAAACGTCATGAGACATCCTTAATTGATTAACACTAAGTAGGTTGTTTATTTCAGGATCAGTATTAAAGAATACTAAACACCTCTGGCTGAACAACATGCTACTGATGCATCAATAGTTTCTATGCAACCTTGTGCACGTGTTCGAGAACGGTCATCTAGATAATAATACAACAAAGCAAACAGGATTGTCTGAGTGTATTTTTCTATCTTACTGTCTCTTAAACGTTCAGTATTAAATAAAGTATGGAAAGGCACAAACATTGGGAAAAGCTCCAAGTCTCTACCGCTCGCCTTCAAATCGTGGAACAGCAGTGTTTCTTTGTTTGCATTTGCATACTGGAACACGATTGGCTCTCGCGTGTTATGACGCAATAACACCTACATGCCACGTTCTCAATACTAACTCACGTTAGACTGTACATTCAAGGTTTTAATGCCCAAAATCGCATGTTTTCGCAATCGACTGAATTTAAGGGTGATGTCGAGATAGAAAGCGTACATTCCAGTAAGATATTGCGCCACGTCTTTGTGTGCTGGCACGACGCTCTGTTTGCTCCAGCAGATTTTGTTGTGTTAACAGAATTGCTTCATCGTGTTGGTGAAAGCAGGAGGACTGAGAACGAGGCGTTTCTCTCTGCTCTTCTTGGTCATTGGACTGAACGAGCGCGAGCGCGTTATTACCGAACTACCTCTCATTTTGCAAGCTCTCTCTTTAACCCCCTTCCTGTGTTTCTCTGTGCTGTGTCTCTCGTCCCGTGCGCTAATCCTTTCTCTCCAGCTTCCCCGGTGTTCTCCTCAAAGCCATGGCAAGTTAAACAAAAGCCCTACTTATGAAATTAAGAACATAATTAAGTTATGTTAATAAGTTAATAAGTATAAGTTAATTAAGTTAATAAGTATATTAAGTTATCGTGGCGCGGAGCCACGACTTCACGCACAGCAGCAAGTGACGTTTGGAAATTAGGTAAGACGCGGCTTATCGGTTCTTATTTACCATTTGGAGCAAAAAACAAAATGGAAGAAAACTTAGAATAACCGTGGTTTCATCTTATCCTGTCACATACAAGCTCTCATTCAATGTGTACGAAGAACAGTAAAGCTTAGCAGGAAGTAGCAGAGATCATCGGTGCCTCTGGTGAGTGTACAAAGCGAATCTGTTAGAGTTAGCTAATCTGCAAACGAATCTTGCACGACACCTGTAGCATGTAGCATTTAGCATGTAAATAAAAGCGAGTTAGCTTTAGATAGCTACAACCATTTCTGATCGTAACAACTGGGGAAGAAAAACAACATTGGATAGGCCACGCCCACAAGTGACAACAGTAGTGGTCACCACAAGCCCACAACAGACCAACTATAAGCGATACAAGTGACTCGTCTCCTGCTAGTGTGATTGAGGGGTTATACATTTATTACAAACATTTCTTTTTGACAGTGCTTCCTCACGCTTGCAATGTCCTTGACTGCTTATTCAGGGTTATTTATTTATTTATTTTGCAGTTGTCTATCTGTGGACTCAACAGATTACCCTCTTCTCTCTCTCTCTCTCTCTCTCTCTCTCTTTCTGTTCTGTTTACTCAGGTTGCAGGAAACGCTTAAGTCCCTCATCCTTGAAATTAAACACCTCAGAAAAAAGTTGGCAGGGTAAAAAGGAGAGACGAGAGGAGTCCACATAGCAAATATTTCAGCACACACACACACACACACACACACACTAGAGCTCCTTTGCTAGCACCTAGAGTGTATAATGTGCAATGCGGTGGCCTGGGAATGCGTGTCAGATGTTATTGTGGATGAATTCTGGGAAAATTTCTATAACCCCCAACTTTATATAACCATAAATATATTTTCACCAAAATCAGCATGGGAAGCTCTCCCTAGCGAAGCTCATGTTAACTAAGGAGCTAGTTTAATAAACACATCAAAGAGATTGCGGAAGGAGTCTCCAGTCCCCGTGCTTTGTAACAGTCAGAGGTAAAGCTGTAACGGTTTCTTAACAAATAAATAAATCCGCATTGAATTTAGCTCTAAATAGATTTTTTTTTTTTTTTTTTAAAAGAATAACTTATTTAATGTATAGAAATTTGTATTTGTTGGCAAATTGCTGTGGTATAAGCGGAACCGGACACACTGAGGATGTGCTGTTATAGTACAAGAATCAACTCTGGAGTGACATCGGTAACTCTGCTCCATCATTCTACTCCGTCAGTCCGTACGTTTACATGGACGACAATAATCCGATATGAACCCGATCAAGACGATACTCTGATTAAGAAACTAGAACGTAAACAGAGATTATTGATGACCTTAATCCGATTAAAGTCATACTCAGGAGTTTTTCTGTTTTAGTCGCATTATGGACGTGCGTTACAGACACGTACACACTTTAATCACACTATTAACGTCGTGTGGGAGTTTTCACCGCATTGTGAGACAGGACACGTACACGCACGGCAAACAAGACGGTATGACTGCGTCCCAAACCGCGTACTTGCCTACTATATAGTAGGTGAAATACATGTGTCTCTATATATATAGCAGTCTGTATATATATAGCAGTCGTCTATTTGCACGTACAGCACGACAAATAATTAACCGCACTTGATGCTTTCGTAAAATTAAAAATAAAAACACCCAAAACTGTATACGGTCCCATAACGAAGACCAACTGTACGCCGATGCGTGAAATTCTGGAGGGACGTCGGACGGCGTGGCGTGGGGACGTAATGACGTGCGCCGTTAATCCATCTATGTTGTATAACATGTAACACAGGAACATGAAAGGAGTATTCTAAAAGCGATCTTAATCACAATATTGTCTTATTCAGAATAAGGTCCATAATAAGATCCGTGGGCGTGTAAACGTAGTCATAGATTATTTTCCCTGAACAGCATTTCCCCAAGTGTTTTATTTTATATACGCTTACATGTGTAAACGTACATATGTTCCTCCTGTGAGTTTTGATTCAGATCTGATGACTAGTGAGCAGGGAAGTTGTTTCTTTTTCCACGCTGTGAATCTTCAGTTTTCCCTTCAGTTGGCACGTGAGAGCGTTTTCTTACCACATCTTAAAATGTACTCTAACCGGCCCTGAAACGTTAGCGTTCTTCGAAATGACGCATCCAGCAGCATTCCCGTGTCTTCACTGATGGGGAATTCTCACATCGCTTACACAGCTGATTAACTGGTTTACTTCAGTGAGTCATCGCTGGCAGTCCGCTCGGAACCACGAGCCATAAACCAGTCTGTCCTTTACGTTCAGGAACTTCAATCACTACAATACAAAAACGTTTGTTACTTAAAAAAATGTGCACGGGGGAAAAAATTCGATCTATTTCCAGATGTTCCTTCTCAGATGTTCTCTGTCAGCCAGCTTTCAAGCTTTTCTTGCGAAGACGTTCTGAAGAAATGGTGACTGACCACAGCAGTGCGATAGAATGTATGTAGAAAACGTCGTCGAGAAACGTTCTTTAATTCGGCGTCCTAACACTCGGTGGTTGATCGGTCACGTGGCAGAAGCTCGGAACATCAAGTCATGCGGATACAGGGCAAAAGCTTGAGTTTACTCTATGTCAGACATCAGATTGGGGGAAAATGCGATCCCTAATATGTTGACCACGAGTTTGAGTATTTTAAAAACTGCTGACGACTTGGGATTTGCACACACGGCAGTCTGTAGAGTTTATACCTTTATTAGCGACACCAATAATAGACCACTTGGCGTTCCACTCGTGTCAACCAAGAGCTCAGGATCACCGAAACTGGACAGTTGAAGATGAAGAAAATGTCAGCTGGACTTTTTCCAATCTTTAACCGTCCCATTTCATAGAAACCAGACCTCATCATGAAGACCAAGGAGCTGTAAACAAGTCCAAGGATGAGAAGTGTTTAAAAAAAAAACAAACAAAAGACTGGATTTAGTGTGGATGACACAAAGTGTGCATGTTATCTAGCTCGTTGTTGCATTCCCTTTTTTCTGTCATTTCTCATCTTATTTTTATAAGCTGTAAGCAAGAAATACTTACTATTAGATTATTCTGTATTATCTCTGGCGTTGAGTGCGTGGTCTAGTGTAACGACAGTGGAATTGTCGGGGGTATTTCACAGTCGTTCCGCCGTGCAGCGATGCAGATGGTTGAGTCTGATTAATGATCGGATTATGACCGTGTAGAGTGAGTGTGATGTACTGTACCACGAAACATCCATCAAGTCACATTACAGCTCTGCAGCGGTGAGACAGGATCGGCCAAATGTGCTTCAGCTGCATCACGTTTGACTGCTATAGACTGATGGATTGGCCGTTCAGGCAAATATACGTATTTTATATATATGTATATATATATAAATATATATATATATATATATATACACCAGTTCATACATAGAATGTGCTACAGCGTGTTTCATCAGTAAATTCAGGTCTTTTTTTTATTTTAGTTTTTCAGGTTTTTCAGGTTTTTTCAGGTAGAAATGGCCATTATGTTCACGTCCGTCAATATCCAGAGTTTTAGATCAATTGGATCTAGGTTGTGTCTACTTTGTAGTAGTTAAGTAATAAAAATCTCAGAAATAGTTTATTTCGCTGTTTCTCTGCACCTCACCAAAATTTGGTAACACTGAGGATAGCTTTAAGCTCCTCCCACTTCACAAACACATCGTGTCATGTGTCCCTGAAAAGCTAATCGTAATATAGTGTAAATATCTAGTTATGTGTCATTATGATATGATGTACATCAGTTTCTTTCAGAAAATGTCTAAATCACACGACTAATAGTGTGGACATACATTTTTCTTTGTTGTGAACCAAACATTTCAGTTTCTAAATGACTTGCACTCATAGATAGATAGATAGAGAGAGAGATGGCTTTTTTCTTGAACCCCTTCTAAACAACTTGTGGTGATGTCGGTGACTTCAGATTGTAGTTTTGGAGACTTTTCGACCTCAAGACGCAACTAACTTCTGCAGTTCTCCAGCTGTGATCCTCGGAGATTTTTTGGTCACTCGATCCGTCCTCTTCACGGTGCGTTGAGACGATACAGACACACGTCCAATTCCAGGTCGATTCATAACATTTCCAGTCGACTGGAACTTCTTCATTATTGCCCTGATGGTGGAAACGGACGTTTTCACTGCTTGTGCTATTTTCTTATAGCCACGCCCCGTTGTGTGAAGCTCAACAACCTTTTCCCGCACACCACAGCTATATTCCTCGCTCTTACCCATTGTTATGAATGACTAAGGGAATTTGGCCTATGTGTTACCTCATATTTATACCTCAGTGAAACAGGAAGTCATGGTTGAACAATTTCCTGTTCCTAGTCACCCAGGTGCACTAAAAAAAAAAAAAATAAATATCAATGGGAATATACTTCAAATGTATTTTTCTCATATGAATTCATAGGGGTGCCAATAATTGCTGCTCACATATTTAACAAAGATATATAAGCGTTTTTTTTGTTTGTTTGTTTGTTTGTTTGTTTTTTATAAACCTGTGTTGTCTTTGCAATAGTTTGATCTCCATGAGAGCGGAGTATTTTTGTGAATTCTTTGAGCAAAAGATTAAACAGTAAAGACAATTTTTCCACAGCCTTTTTTTGCTCGTATTTACCAAGGGTGCCAATATTATTGGAGGGCACTGTATATATAAATAGAGATCGATAGAAATCTGGGAATTTTACACGTTCTTTCCTATTCCAATTGAGAATCTTATTACAGAAGAATATCCCAAAATGTTGCAATTTTTTTTTTTAAATTTATGATTTAAAAAAAAAAAAAAACCATCAAAAGATAAACAAATGATTAAAAGAGAAAGAAAGGACATTCCAACAATTAAACAGCACAAATTCTTTGAAAAAGTTCCAATTGATTGGCCTGCTTTCTCATTGGATGCATGAAACCATATGGTTCTAGTGCGAAGGTGTGTAAAGCGATATTAAAACTTGTAAAATAACATTTAAAAAAAAAAAAAAATGTATTAAAATGAAGCCATTTCCTAATGTACCAGTCAAGCATGTGATCTGAGAGACCGAGAGAGAACTGGGAACTCGGTCTAACATCAAGACTTCGAGCTAATAAAGTGATTTCAAAAATCATTATTAAACTGCGGTTTGTGATTTTGTGTCGTTTAGACGTTTCAACATGCTTAGCGTCTCCAGCGATCAGTTCTCAGAAGCAGCTTAGACACATACGGGAAATAACACATCTATCATTCGTAGTGGACCGTGCGAGCGATGACCTCACCAACCATTTCTGCAGTACTAGGAATCCTGCAGGACTAATACTGGAAAACAGAACCAGAACTTCGTGGCGTTGCCAAGTGTCAAGGAGAGAGAGGGCATTTGGTCACCACATGCACACACGGTGAACTGCACTCTGAGGGAACATCCATCACGTCCTCCGAGCTGAGGGCGGGTTCTCCGAATAACCCAATAAAGGCATCCAGAATGTGTCGACAGAGGCATGAAGTGGAACTTTGGGAAGAATGGACCCCATTTTCCAGGAGCTGTTTGTCAATGTGCCAGCAGTAAAATGCGTCCCATGGTTTGCTTTTGCAATCATGGTTTGGCCGAACGTCTTTAAAAGTGAACGTCTCTAAACAATAAAAAAAACGAAAAAAGAAAGACGTTTGTGTTTATGACTCAAAATATCCACATTTAGGGTTCCATGCAGCTGAAAACTATGTACCATCGGCGTGCTACAGAAATGTTCTGTTTGTGTTTCCGCTGTAACTGTGGGGTTTTTTTTTTGTTTTTATTACTAGTAACAACAACACCACCATCACCACGTCTTTTTTTTTTTTTTGGCCATGTCATACTCGACCACTAAATAGTATTTTAAACACTGAGGCGGAGATCAGTGTTCGAGTGTTTGGCAAGGATATTGTTTTGGTTTCAGAAGAGGTGGTGTGTAAGCACTATGAAACAAAAAAAAAAACCCGGAAGCTTCTGTATGCATAATTATGTTCTTTATATAAATAGCGTGGTTAAATATTAAAGCCGCATCGTGTTATTCATGCGAGCATGAAAATGGGTGTAATCCATCGATCTAGATATTCACGTTTGTTATGCTACATGGTTTGGGGAGTACAGCGGGTAGCCTTGCTGTCTAAGAGCTCCGGGGTTCCTGCCGCCTTGTTCTGAGCTCAGGTTTCTGTCTGTGTGGGGTTCCTCCATGGTGGCTGTCGGGTTCTTGAGCAAGACCCTTAAAACTCATCTGCTTTTGCTTTTAGGAAAAAAAAAAAAAGTGTCAGCCAGATGACTGAAATGTTTACTCCAGGTTCTCGGGTTTCTGGTAGGTAGGTGGATTGGTTATGCTAATTCGCCCCGTAGGCATTCCCTTTCATGGTGTATTCCAGTGTTTACTCAGAAACAGGTACCAGATCCACCATGACCCTGACTGTGATAAAGTGCTTACTGGAGATAAGCAATGAATGTTGACTTGTAAGACATCTTGCCTATAGGTTACATTTTACAACTCTTCTAAAACCCCCTCATCTAGGATTTCCTAGCCTTTTTAACCAAAGTGATATACTTACCTCGATTGGTAGCCATTTTTATTCAAGCAACTTACAATTAAGGAAGGATGCACTACAGGTCATTGAGGTTTAAGGGCCTTCATCATGATCTGGTCAGATTTCGATCTTCCAATCTTCTGATCTTCCAAAGACCTAAATTAACCTCAAAGAATTGAAGATTAACCAATCACTGCCCATGTCCAGGACCTAATTTAATCATGTCCTTGAGCCACTTCCTTGAGCTGTCTTTCCTGTGGTGAAAGTTTAAAGTTGGACAGTTGTCAGCCATCTGGAAAAAACATGCCTGTCCACTCCATGTCTCAAATCGTAAGTAAGACGGTTCAGCTCACACTGATTTCATAGACATCTGTACTTTCCCACAGACACGACGCTTTCATCCCTACAGTTTTCCATCGGTCAGCATGAGAGTCCTTTAAATGCTTCCACACAGACAAAGAGCATCTCGGGTTCCTTCATGGACGTCTCGCAACCCCCTCGGCAGGTCTCGTTCTCGACCGTGCCCGTGGCTCCCACTGTCAACAGTGCGCGCTATTGAGTATTCGTTCGTTCGGGATTAGCTACACTAACGGTTCTGAGGTGTAGATTTCTGCCTGAGCTGTAACCACCCTGACAAGCTGCCCAAACATTATGACACGTTCTCTCTCCAAACTGCCATTAAAAACACCACGTTGAGAAGCAGGTGCAGCCATTAGGAAGAGCTGCTTGATCTCTAGCCAAGCATGACGGCTTTCTTCTGAGGTCCTTATAGGCAGTGAACCCCTTCTCATTACAGTCGTATCACGTTGGTAATTATTTATTATACCGCAGCGCTGGTGGACGCTTGATTCTAACTAGTTTTCTATAAAAGCACGGTGCAGATGGTAGTTCCAGCTGTAAAGTCTGTTTTAATATGCTTGTTCTGATTAGTAATGGTTTCTATAGTGACAACTTACACGGGGACACTCGACATTTAGGGAAATGAGAGCATCTAAGCGAGGTGTTTTTGGACCTGCTTTCAAGTCAGCTCTAGTTCATGGAGAAAGTGAGTCGACTCCGAATCGACTCGAGTGCAGGGAGTGAATCAAATGTGTCGTGTTTTTGGTTGCAGTGTTTTTTTTTGTTGTGAGCTGCTAAACTGAGCCAAAGGACAGAGCTGTAGCACTGCAGAAACGCCATGTATTCTGGAGATTCAGATCGAGAAATAATCGAATCATCTATTTAGCGTCAACTCAAGTTTATGTACGTTCGGCTCCGATTCTGACTCGGCGAACGGACCTATAGGCGTGAAAGCATCCTTAAGCGTCCTGTTCCTACAAGACGGATACGCTAGTCGCTGCACCGTATTCACTCTGATGACGAGGGAAAAGCTGAAGCAACAGCGTATCAGATGACTTCTAAGAAGTTGCAGTCAGCATACAGCTCTAATGATTTTTATGAAATGATTAAGCTAGATAAAGGCCCTTCTGGCCGGCTCATCGGGGACGTAAGTGGAGATTTGAATCCAGCTTTATTGAATCAGCGGGCCTCTGGAGCCAAGCTGGTGTCCAATTTAAACGCTCCCAGATGTTTACACGTGCAGTTACATGTGTTTCACTCCTGGAAAGCTCGAACGCTTTTACTGAGTCACCTTAAACCACGATTAACCGCTGACCTCGGTTTATTACGGTATCAGACATTTCTCTGTTTTGTTCTCCTTCCCTTTTGATCCATATCTGTTGTTAATGATATGGCGATGACTCTGCCAAGGCTGGTTCCAATTTTTCTAAAAGGAAATCAGAAATCCTCACAGACAAACGGTGATGGGATTTCCAGTTGCTTTGGATAGACCTCAAAAACCAAAGCGACTGAGTCAGAGCCGCATCGACTGAGTCACAAACGCACTCGTGCCGGACATATCAGACTAGTGACTGTACCGCATTACAGGCAACCGATACAAATCTGAAGCAGCTTGCCTTGATTAAACAAGAAAGCACTGCTGGTGCTAATTTCCTTGAAAATTCCTAGCAAACGATTATCACCAGCTATAGTGAAGAAGCCGTCAGAGTCCCAGGAGCACTAACGCTTACCCTGATCTATCTACCACCGTTTAATACTGTTTATTCAATTCAATTCCATTCAGTTTTATTTGTGTAGCGCTTTTAACAATGGCCGTTGTCACAAAGCAGCTTTACAGAAACATATAAACACAGGGTAGAGATTTTAAGCGTGTGAGTTTATCCCTATTGAGCGAGACGGTGGAGACGGTGGTGAGGAAAAACTCCCTGAGATGATATGAGGAAGAAACCTTGAGAGGAACCGGACTCAGAAGGGAACCCGTCCTCATCCGAGTGTAAAACTGCATGTGGTAATCGCAGTCCCAAGGCCATCGCAGCAACCGTAGTCTCAGCAACCACAGCGAGAACGTCCATGTAGAATTGAGGTCCAAAACCATTTCCGTGGTACTTCAAGCGGTACCATCCTCAGCGATCTCCAGGCTGTAGCCTCCAGTTGATGAGAGCTCCATCCAGAAGTAGGGCATCAGGATGGGTCAAGCAGGTCCGGAGAGAAGAAGGGTCAGGTTCACTGGCATCTCCGTAAAATCATAACATTTTATGATATGTAAGTCATACTTTGTATCTGTTGACTTTATACATTCTATCATACATTTTAGCCTTCTTTCTTCATTCTCCTGAAGCTTTACCGCTGACACTGGAGACTCCTTCCATAAATAGAGGTTAAATAAACCTCCCCTTACAGAAATTTTCACCATATGAACAATTACACAAGGTTTTTTATTTGTTTACATGACGGGTCCTAGGTACAAGTCCCTAGCTGTTACTCCAGAAAGATAACGAGTCAGAGCTGCTGTTAGAGAACGTTCATCAACACCTTCGGAACAGTTTGGGAAATCATCAGCGCTGTGGTGGTGTAATCTGCCGTAATTTGAACACGAATCCCAACAGCGTTAGGAATAAACCATTTTTTCTAAACCCTAGCGTGAAGCAGAGTGTGTGTGTGTGTGTAGGCTCTGGCACGGGAGGCTCTACGGTACCTGGTGTCACTGTTGGCATGTATGGAGCACAGCGTCCATCACACAGTGCTGCTGGAGATTCACAGCGTGACCGAGCGCTACAGCGCCATCATTGGCGGAGGAGCCAAAGACATCTACCGCATGAGCAACAGCTTCAGCGCCATCGCTCGACTGCTGGGACGCAGGCTACAGGCTGATCCTTTAACGCCATGCAGGTACACACACACATTTACCTTACTATAGGTATAGTGAGGACCTTGCGCTGGGATAATTATTAAAGCAGATAAGTAATGCTGTACTACACCGAGATCTAACCTCAACCTTAACTACAGTAAGCAGAAGTTAAGATTTTGGATGTTGAACATAAAAATAAAACTTAGTAGTAGTAGTAGGAGGAGGAGGAGGAAGAGGAGTATTGTTGTTGTTGTTTATTTGTGAGAACATGTAACACAAACCAATGATTTTGAAGACTCTAAAACACACACACACACACACACACACACACACACATGCACACACATCCCTAACTGTATAGAATATTTTCTTTATTTTCCCATCTGTTCCCCAGACTCTCTCTCTCTCTCTCTCTCTTCCTCACGTTTTCTCAGTTTAAAGTCTGTTTGCTTTCACTCGCTGCTCAGAATGTAAAGGAAGTCATTACGCAATTGTAGAAACGAGCCGTGCGTGTCCTAACCACATTTCTGGTTTTGTTACAGTATCATAGCCGCTGCGTCCAATCTCTTCCTTTTCGCTTGGGTCCCGGTATAGTGAAAGCAGCACGTCAGCGCCCGGCGCTCACGTTATTATTGGCACATAAAGAAAAAATGATGGATTCCTTCAAACGTGAACTCTGGAATCAAATTCCCCCAAATAGACCAGGCTGAGAGCTTCTTGGATAAAATGCGTCTTTAAGAAAAAGAAGGCGACCTGATGGAGAAATGTGGGATTGTATTTTTTTTTTTTTTTTTTAAGATGATGATGGACAGAAGGATAAAGGGAGCGCAAATAAAATAGACGCATGTGATGGAGGAAAGACGGGAGTCGTTTTTATGGCATGCTCCATCATTCTGACTGCTGAAATCTCTCCCTTATGGCCTTGTCGGTTTTTCGGTTTGGTAATTGCGTTGACTGCTTAATGCTAAAAAATGCTTAATATGATCTCTCCTCTCCGTCAGAGGTTAGACTGCCCAGCTGAGGAATAAAACACAGTGTGTCAAGCTGTTATAGGACATAATCAGTGACAAGGTGGTGTGACGGAGTCACTCTTACCACCCTGAAGTTGATTATTTTCCTAGAGCAGCACACCTGAAGTGTTTTATTCCTCTTACACAGTGTCACATCACAGCAAACCAGTGACTACATTTCCCATCCTGCACTGCGGCCGCCATGGACCGCAATTCCCAGAACACTCATTCATTCTAATCATGCACACCTGCATCCAATCTCTCACACAATCATTTTTTTTTTTAAAGAAGGACACGTTGTACACTTTTATCTGTTTACGGTTACGTTTAATGTAAACAAGTGGCAAGTGGCTGAGTGTGTGGTTTTGTGTGCATATCAGAGAAAGCAAGGAGGTTGCAGATCCAAAGCGGTGCGAATCCGATTCCAGAAAGCGGGATGACGTGAAGATCCAGGCTTTTGAGGAGAAACTAGAGGAGGAGGCGGCGGCGGCAGCGGCGGCGGTGGCGGCGGCGGCTCAAGAGGAAGCTGAGAGGGTCTCACCGGCACCCCAAAGGTGTCACAGCCTGGACCAGGTGGCACGAGACGAGCACCGCGACATCAGGTTCAATCGGTGGGTGAGTTTAAGGTCTTGCCACCCACCTGCTGTTTAACAGCAAGTCCTGAAGATGTTGAATGAATGTCTCCTTAAAGAAAACTTCAAAAGTTTCCATGGCGTGTCCTTCATGCAAGTCCCTGTGCAAGCCGTTACTATAGAAACGATAAAGTGTTAGAACCAGTGCATTAATAGAAACCTGTGATTTTGTAGCTGCACTACTGTCACAGCTGCTGTTATAGAGAATGAATCTCTATTAATAACACCTTCTGACCAATCAGAATCCAGAATTCAACAGTGCTGTGTGTATAATAAATAAATATCAACGATACGTAGCCTGTGGAGTTGGTGAATTAAATCGTTTTGGAAGGAATGTGCAGCTGTAGAGCGTTTGATTTGCATTCGAGACTAAAAGTCCTGCTGTGTTATAAGAAATAAAGCTGACGCTCATTCACACTATGCATTAGCTGTCACCGTGTGAGAATAAGTCTCGCCTTGCCCTTGTTTATTATTGAAAGAATATCTTAATATATTACGCTGTGTATTTTCTCTGTACCAACGTGCAACCTGGAGTATGCTGCTGAAGGTTTTAGTGAGCTAGATCAAGCACGACATGCCAAGGAACATAAGCACAGTTTGTTATTTTAGCATCCGTCTCTATTACCCCCAATCTCTCTCCACTCTGTCAGGTCTAAGAGTCTGGCTCTGCACGCTGTACAGACGCGCTCCACGAATCCCGACTGCATCCAGGACAGAGAAGGGGAACTAAACACTGAGGACTACCCGATTGAGGCCACCCTCTGCCATGAGATCGGTCCAGCAGCTTCTTTTGCTCAGGAAGAGCACAGTGAGCACCAGGACTCGGCTTTTCATGGGGAAAGAGACCGGCTATGGAAACACCTCCGGGACAACTTGGAGAAGATCCGAGTCTTCTGCGCCGATATGGTCACGCAGATCCCGATTCCTGAGCATTGCACCATCGAAGGTACGAGGCTAGATCAGAGATGATCATTCGGACCACTGGACCACCAACTGTTGCTTTACAAATCAAGCAGCCGTGCTTGGCCAAGCTGGTAAAATTTGAACACAAGCTGAAATGATATAGAATGTAAATGTTATGATTTAGTAATAGTGATAATTGATGACATAAGAAGACAATTTCTTTCCAGGGATCAGCAGAGGACTATCATGTTTATTAGTACTTGTTATTGTAGTGTCTCGAGTGCCTACTTTCCAGTAATGATCATTTAGCCTAAAAGAATTGAGTAGTGGGTGGGCTTTCGACTCGATCTCATCGCTCAGAGGTGGTACTGGAAGGGTCAAACTCGTGTTCAGTTGCTGTGCAGTTCTCTGGCAGCCTTCCTGTTCACTACATTGATGTAATTCGACACTCACCCACACAGCTACATTAAGGCAATTCATCAGTCTGCTTGAGTTTTTGCAGGCTCATAAGGCTGAAAGGATCGAGGACATAAATGGGCTTTAGACTGTGGTGGAGAGTTTTTTAGGCTAAAAGAAGTGAATATTGAGTGGGCTTGTGGTTGAGTCGATTAAGCGGTGAGGGGGTTTTTCAGATAACATACCATAACATAAGATTAGATAACAAGATAACAACAATTAAGATAAGGTAAGATAAGACTGAAAGCAGTGGGTTGAGTAAAGAGTGGACTATAAACTAAGGGGATTGAGTAATGAAGAGGCTTTAGGCTAAGACAAGTAAGAAATGAATGGGTGCTAGACTGAAAGTATTGAATAACAACAGTACTATAAGCTGAGAGGATTGAGTAGTGAGTGGGCTATAAACTGAGGATTGATTAATGAGTGGATTATAAGATGTGAGGTTTGAGTAATGAGTGCACTATAAACTGAGAGGATTGAGTAATGAGTTCACTATAAACTGGGAGGATTGAGTAATGAGTGGATTATAAGATGTGAGGTTTGAGTAATGGGTTCACTATAAACTGGGAGGATTGAGTAATGAGTTCACTATAAACTGGGAGGATTGAGTAATGAGTGGATTATAAGATGTGAGGTTTGAGTAATGAGTGCACTATAAACTGGGAGGATTGAGTAATGAGTTCACTATAAACTGGCAGGATTGAGTAATGAGTGGATTATAAGATGTGAGGTTTGAGTAATGGGTTCACTATAAACTGAGAGGATTGAGTAATGGGTTCACTATAAGCTGTGAGGATTGAGTAATGAGTGGATTATAAGATGTGCGGTTTGAGTAATGGGTTCACTATAAACTGAGAGGATTGAGTAATGAGTTCACTATAAACTGGGAGGGTTGAGTAATGAGTTCACTATAAACCGAGAGGATTGAGTACTGGGTTCACTATAAACTGGGAGGATTGAGTAATGAGTGGATTATAAGATGTGAGGTTTGAGTAATGAGTGCACTATAAACTGGGAGGATTGAGTAATGAGTTCACTATAAACTGGGAGGATTGAGTAATGAGTGGATTATAAGATGTGAGGTTTGAGTAATGGGTTCACTATAAACTGAGAGGATTGAGTAATGGGTTCACTATAAGCTGTGAGGATTGAGTAATGAGTGGATTATAAGATGTGAGGTTTGAGTAATGGGTTCACTATAAACTGAGAGGATTGAGTAATGGGTTCACTATAAGCTGTGAGGATTGAGTAATGAGTGGATTATAAGATGTGCGGTTTGAGTAATGGGTTCACTATAAACTGAGAGGATTGAGTAATGAGTTCACTATAAACTGGGAGGGTTGAGTAATGAGTTCACTATAAACCGAGAGGATTGAGTACTGGGTTCACTATAAACTGGGAGGATTGAGTAATGAGTGGATTATAAGATGTGAGGTTTGAGTAATGAGTGCACTATAAACTGGGAGGATTGAGTAATGAGTTCACTATAAACTGGGAGGATTGAGTAATGAGTGGATTATAAGATGTGAGGTTTGAGTAATGGGTTCACTATAAACTGAGAGGATTGAGTAATGGGTTCACTATAAGCTGTGAGGATTGAGTAATGAGTGGATTATAAGATGTGAGGTTTGAGTAATGGGTTCACTATAAACTGAGAGGATTGAGTAATGGGTTCACTATAAGCTGTGAGGATTGAGTAATGAGTGGATTATAAGATGTGCGGTTTGAGTAATGGGTTCACTATAAACTGAGAGGATTGAGTAATGAGTTCACTATAAACTGGGAGGGTTGAGTAATGAGTTCACTATAAACTGGGAGGATTGAGTAATGAGTTCACTATAAACTGGGAGGTTTGAGTAATGAGTGGATTATAAGATGTGAGGTTTGAGTAATGGGTTCACTATAAGCTGGGAGGATTGAGTAATGGGTTCACTATAAACTGGGAGGATTGAGTAATGAGTGGATTATAAGATGTGAGGTTTGAGTAATGGGTTCACTATAAACTGGGAGGATTGAGTAATGGGTTCACTATAAGCTGGGAGGATTGAGTAATGAGTTCACTATAAACTGGGAGGATTGAGTAATGAGTTCACTATAAGCTGGGAGGATTGAGTAATGAGTTCACTATAAGCTGGGAGGATTGAGTAATGAGTTCACTATAAACTGGGAGGATTGAGTAATGAGTTCACTATAAGCTGGGAGGATTGAGTAATGAGTTCACTATAAGCTGGGAGGATTGAGTAATGAGTTCACTATAAGCTGGGAGGATTGAGTAATGAGTTCACTATAAGCTGGGAGGATTGAGTACTGGGTTCACTATAAACTGGGAGGGTTGAGTAATGAGTAAAACAATAAACATTTCTAAACATTTATCCAGTGCTCAAGCCCACAAGGTACTGTGCATCTTGCTGAAGAGGTCACAGTTGCATCCAGGTAAAGGATTTCCTGCCTACAGTTCACTGAAGCAGTTGATTAGGTGTCACAGTTGTGCTGAGTCTCGCACAGTCAGTACTGCTCACAGAGAGCCGAGTCATGCACATTTTTCCCCTCCATCACCACTCCAACAATTCATGCCTCCTGCTCTACAAGTGACCACTGGTTCTCCTTCACAAGCACCAACAGGAGTTCAGAGATTCAGTGTTTAAGAAGTTGTTCAAATGGCACCGTTTATAAAATGTAGACTGTCGTTTTCATCGCATCTCTCTGTAGATTTCTGTAGAAAAACAGTTCAGCTCTGGGGTAGGTCTGCCGTTCTCTGGCCGTTCCGCTGCAGATTTCCTGTTCTGCACGCTCATAACTCCACCATCTCCCCCACAGAGCTACAGTAAGGTAATTCATCAGACTGTGTATATGTGTGTATGTTTGTGTGAGGCAGCAGCAGCTCAAGGGTTGAGTCATATTCGCCAGAACATGTGGAAACTGATGATAATATTACACTCAGATGTGTTGGGTTGAACAGTACCTGCAGGATTAGCTGAGAGCGCTGAGCAGTGAGTGGTTTCGGGTCAGAACATTCCAGTACGTCGACCGGCTAAGATAAATAACTTGCACCTAGGTGTAAATACTGTCACATGAAAATGACTCGCTGCTGCTGAGGATGGCCCTGCATGATTAGCTTAAAGATCACCATGGGTTTACAGTGGATGGTACCATGCAGATGCTGTAAAGATGGCTGTGAATGGTCTTCCTTGGACAGCTTAAAGGCAGCAGCTGCTAAGAACAGTTTACACTCGAGTCTCAATCACTGAAAACTTGAGTTTGATACGATAGAATTAAAGTTCAACCTTGAACGACACGCTACAGTATACAGCTATAGAGGAGAAATGGTTTATAATCCATTGATGAGCACACGGTGGCTTAGTGGTTAGGACGTTCACCTCACATCTCCAGGGTCGGGGGTTCGATTCCCACCGTGGCCCTGTGTGCGCGGAGTTTGCATGTTCTCCCCGTGCTGCGGGGGTTTCTTCCGGGTATTCCGGTTTCCTCCCCCAATCCAAAGACATGCTGGTGATTGGCTGATCGGTGTCCGTAGTGTATGAATGGGTGTGTGAGTGTGTATGTGATTGTGCCCTGCGATGGATTGGCACCGTGTCCAGGGTGTACCCCGCCTTGTGCCCCGGGATAGGCTCCTGTCTGGGATAGCCCCTGGGATAGGCTCCAGGTCCCCCGTGACCCTGAAGGAAGGATAAGCGATGGATAGATATCCATTGATGATGGATTCCCTTTTGAGAGAGTCTGGTTCCTCTCAGGGTTTCTTCTTCCTCATGTTCCTCATCAAGGAGTTTTTTTTCCCTTTCCGCTGTCACCTCTGGCTTGCTCATTGGAGATAGATTTTAAAAGAAAATTGTTATATCCCGATTTCCATAAAGCTTCTTGGTGTCAACGTCCATTCTAAAAGCGCTAGTGTGTGTCAGTGTGAGTGTGCATGGTGCACACCATGTAGTGTGGATGTAGGATGTGTGGAATACAGGATGTCTTCCCACCATCCCAGAATTCAATCTTTAGGGAGAGTAAAAATCTGTACACACTGTACAGTGCACTAGGAATGTAACGGTAGCACGTGAAACAATACATTGTGTTGCGAGCACTGTATGTGACCATATGCATTGAGGAGATGGATGATACTGGCTGCGTTAATTTCGTTTGTTTGAATACAAAAAGGTCACCATTAATTTAACCCACACCATGTTTTTTTTAAACCAGCATTTTCTCCCAATTTGATCATTTTCCAATTCCCACGTCCCGAGTAGGAGGCAAGGGAGGAAGTGCTAACTGTGCTCTTCCTCATACATGAGCTCACAGACTCCTATCATTGGCTAGTGATTGACAGGAGAGACAGTGTGGCAGTCTCCTAGTCATGGATGGCTGTGGTGTTGTCAGGACGGAGTCTTGTCCCATTCAGGAGCCTCCCACATCAGCATGTTTGACATCACAACCAAAGTCTTGGCTCTGAGTCTGTTGGTTTTCCCGATTTACACGTTTTACACCTCTGACTTTCTTTGTTTTGTTTTGGTGGTTTTTTGGAAGCAAAGATTTATTTTTTTTGTGCAATTTCATAATTGTGGCTTAGTGGTTAAGGCTCTGGGTTACTGATCGGAAGGTCGGGGGTTCAAGCCCCAGCACTGCCTGGCTGCCACTGTTGGGCCCTTGAGCAAGGCCCTTAACCCTCTCTGCTCCAGGGGGCGCTGTATCATGGCTGACCCTGCACTCTGACCCCAACTTCCTAACATGCAGGGGTATGCGAAGAATAGAATTTCACTGTGCTCTACTGTATATGTGACCAATAAAGACTCATTATCATTATCATTAAATTCAAGGAAAATTCTTTCTTAGAACTGGTAAAACAAACAAACAAACAAACAAACAAAAACCAGGTTGTTCCATCTAAATAAATTTATCCCATTTCCAAGTTACTATGAGGTACTGTATTACATTTGAGACTGTTCAAACAGGTCCACTGTAGAAACCTAACCCCTCCCCTACAGAGCTACAGTAAGGTCATTCGTGTGTGTGTGTGTGTGTGTGTGTGTGTGTGTGTGCTATTGAATGAGTGAGAGACAGCAGGACGTACAGGGCTGAGTCATATTCATCAGAACATGTGGAAATTGAAGGTAATGTCGCATTTCGATGTGTCGTAGCAGGCAGAGATCACAGCTTTGAAGGGTTTCACAGTAACTGACTGACAATCTGATGTGACTAAGTGCTGAATCTTTCTCCCATCTGGCATTTTATAGAGTGGAAGCTTTCTCCCCCCCCCAAACCCACACACCCACACACTTTTACATACTCAGAAGTATCACGTCACAACAGGCAGCGTAAAGTTTACACTTGCTTTTAACTAGTGTGCCTTTTCTCCTTTTCTTTCTTTTCTTTTCTTTTTTTTTAAATCATGTGCATCCCATTTTTTTAGCCATTTCGTTTGCTAAATGAAATTCTACAGTGATTGATAGGGTAATGAAGTATACTGTAGTGTGTTAAATGAGTTGTTTGGCCACAGTAACAGCAGACATGTTTGGCGCAGACCAAAGACAGCTTTTCAGGAGAAGCACCTCATACCAACTGTGAAGCACGGTCGTGAGAATGTTATGGTTTGGGGTTGCTTCTCTGCCTCAGAGACTGGACAGCTTGCATTCACTGATTCAACTGTGAATTCATCATATAAAAGAGTGCTTGAAGATAATGTGAGGCCATCTGTCCAAAAGTTGAAGTTGAACCGAAAATGGACCTTTAAACAGGATAATGATCCTAAGCACACGAGCAAATCCACCAAGGACCGGCTCAAAAAGAAGAAATGGAGGGTTGCGGAATGGCCGAGTTAAAGCCTGGATTTGAATCCCATTGACATGTTGTGGGGGGAGTACATGCAAGAAAACACTCAAACATCTGGCAGCTGAAAGAATATTGCATGGAAGCGTAGTCAAAAATTCCAGCAAGCCGACGTCAGAGACTGGTGGACAATTATGCAAAACGCCTACAAGAAGTTATTTCTGCTAAAGCGGGCAATACTAGCTTCCGAGGCCAAGGGTGTACTTACTTTTCCCACAGAAGAATATCACATCTATTGATATTTCTGTTGAATAAATGCTTGAAAACGCTCCTTTTCCTTGTGGTTTTGTTCAAGTATATTTCAACCTTGAGTAATAGGCACTGTTTCAAAGATGATCAAATGTTTGCTCGTCCAAATATGTGAAAAATAGACGCTGATTTCCATGGGGTGCACTTATTTTTTCACATGACGGATGCATAGTCACTTTGATACTATCAATAAAATAAGGTCCATTTGTACACTACTAGAGTGCTTCAGTGCCTCTATGGATGGATGATATGGACAGTTACAGCGTCTCGAACAACATACCCCAAATGCCCCCATCATCTGCCCCCCCCCCTTCATATAAACCTCTTTTACACCAAACAGCAGGGGTACTTTTCTTGGAACTCCCTATAAACTGAATTTAACAGCTTGTGTCCAGGCACCATGTCAGAAACATGCAGTAAAGATTTAAAAGGTAACGTATACTGCAGTTATTTATAAGTATGTGCACCTTTCTGGTAAGAAAACACTGAGTGAGACAGATGTAGAGGAGAGACCCTAAACAAAACCGTTACACACACCAAACATCTCCACGTATACCACAGCGTAGGTTTCGCCTCACAGCTCAACGAGTTTTAGAGTTTGTACAGACATCCCAGCAGGCCTGATTGGTTAATAGCGAGGTCGTGTGATCCCTGGAGAGGATTTCACTGATGAAAGTGATCTCACTGCTATCAGTGCGGTTCTGCTAAATCGCCAACTCGCTCCTCTGCTTCGGGGAGTAGGGATATGACATCAGTAACCGGGAAAAATGATGCAAGCTGTGTGTGTGTGTGTGTGTTGCAGATACCCAGCGAGGCTGTGTTGCAAAGCTGTCCTTCTCGTGTCCAATGAAAGGTCATTACTGTCTGTATGGGAAATCCAGCTTCTCGCTGTGCAGCCCTCAACCCCACCTCTGGATACGGATCATGCTGCTCGCTCTGCAGGTCAGTGCGTACGACTAATCAACACGATAAAAGCATTTACTGAGATTATCGGTGTGAACATAAATCTTCAAGACCCTAGGGGGCGCTAATCACTTCACTCAAATCGCAGATGAGAAGTTCTTCAAAAACAGTATATTGGATCAACTTCAGTAACTCGGCTTCATCACACCGTCGCATCGTTGATTATTTTCCTAAAACAGAATGCCCCTAATTGTTTTATACCTTACATATGAGCAAGTTTTTCTCGTTTATTTGAGACAATCATATCACCAAAGTGCTAGTGGATTTTTGAGTGTGTGTGTGTGTCACTACAGAGCAAGACGGATGAAGCTCTGAGCTCTGAGGATGTGTGTGTGCAGCAGCTCAGGAGACTTTGGGAGAAAACACAGCTTAAAGGAGCTCACAGCTTCGAGCTGGCCATGACTCAAACTGCTGTGCCACAGAAGAAGGTAAGATGGGTGAAATATTACCTGTCTCTCTTTCATTATCTGTATATTTCCTCCACTCCCCTCCTTCATCCCGCTTGTCTCTCGCATCCTCACTTCACTTACCTAACCCTCACACAGGGGTGGATACAGGCTGCCTAAGTTTAAAAAAAAAAAAAAAAGGAGGAAAGAAAAAAAACAGGAACACCTGAAGGGCATTAACTTGTTGTTTTTCTACTATTACGCAACCCTCTTCTTTTATTTCGGAGCGTCTAGAGGGCACTTCATCCCGTTTTCTTGCACGTAAGAGAGCCGATAAGGCACTGTGTCTCGTTTTCTCCTTTGGAAGGACACCTAACAGGGTACTCGATCCTGTTTTCGCATCTGTAAGGGCACCCTGGTGGGCACTTTATCTCATTCTCTACAGTGTCTCATTTTCTCTACTGGAAGGGCACCTTATAGGGTACTTAAAGTTTTCACATACAGAATGTAGCAGCACCCTGGAGGGCACTCCATCACCTTTTTTTCACCCATTTGAAGGTCAGCCATGGGGGCACTTCATTACATTTTCTCCACCATAAGGGCACTTTATCACATTTTATCTCTCATATGGGGCACCCCTAGAGGGCAGGTTATCATGTCTTGAGCACCCTAGAGGGCATTTTATCACGATTTATCTAATGATGGAGCACTTTATTGGGCACTTTATAGGGCACCCTAGAGGGCACTTTGTCACGTTTTGTCTATAATATGGGCCTCCCTAGATTGCACTTTCACAGCATTTTCTCAAGCATGGGGGTGCCCCCCTACCCCTTCCTGACCCCCTCGAGTCAACAAGCGCCATCGCATTTGTTTCATTTCCCGGATAAACATGAAGGTTGATCCCTCACTCCTAAATTCTCTGCATGCCTCTGTTCTCACCTATGACCTCTCTCCTGACACAAGGAAATCAAAACACGAGCGCAAATCACAATGAGGATCTTAGCTATTGCTACACAAAAGAGAACAGGCCACCACCTCCTACTACTTTTCTAGGCTCGCTTCAACTTTAATGGACTCCTTTACATGGTATATATATCGCTAAGATGTTGGTACATTAGTACAGCAAAACAGTCTTTAACACATTATGGATACCCATCTGCCATTTTAAACCACATCGCTGTTGAATTCCGGATTCTGATTGGTCAGAAGGTCTTGATTCATTTTCTATAACGGCAGCTCTGACGATAATGCAGCTGCTTAATACGTTATCGTTTCTGTAGTATCGGCTCATTCACAGGAACTTGTGAATCAGTCCCTGACTGAGCACACTGCAGGACGCCCACGCTGCTGGATTTATTTATTGTTGTTACAGAATGAGGAAAGCAACCCGGCGGTTATGGTTCGTTTCACGTCTTCGTTGTGGTCGTATCTTATCTCAAAGCGTTGCGTAAGCAAGCTTGTTTCTCTACACCAGACGTCATGGAAGTGGAAATAAATTATGTCTAGAAGGCGAACCCAGCTGTTACTTTGCCTTCTCATCTCTCGTGTCGCTTCCTATCTTATCATAAAAACTAAGAGCAGTCCGTCTTCCTCGAGCGTGATTTACTGTACGCAAGTTGAGAATGTGCCAACCGTATGGAACATGTGTGTGTCATTAAGTGCTTTTCAATTAAATTCCACAAGTAGTAAAGTATATACATCTGAATCCATCTAAATCTAAAACCTAAATGAAATCCTTTGGGGCTTTTTTCAGGAAAAAAAAGCCAAGTTCTAACACTCCCCCACCCCCACCCCTCTCAGGAATACTCATAAACTCCATTTCTAAAAAGATAAAAAGTCCTAGTGTTGCCATAACATCGCCCTGGCCTCGGCTTGGCCCTGTGATCTATTGTCTGTCCTGTTCTTGAAGGCCGGCGTTCACCGTAAACATCTGCAGTCGACTATCGGGGTCCGAAATGGCCTGGCTGCAGCGCTCAGTTAGCTCCTAATAAACACTGTACCGTACCAAGCCTCTCTTATCACTGGAGCTCTGTTCCGTGTTTCAAACCATGTGTTGTTGATAACCTCGGGCTCCTCACTTAATCCGATAAGCAACACTGCCATGACGTGATCCTTTCCCATTCCTATGCCAATTAATGTACTTTTTGCTCTGCTTTGAGATGACTGTCCACCCAAGCTCATTTCTGACCTCACATGTGGCTCCTTCTTCATCTTCTTCCACCGACCATGGACACTTTTTATGTGTTTCTTCCTGTAATAGCTAATGACAGGAGCATCACAGCCCTGTGATATACGCTGATGGGTCAAAAAGAAGACACAACTTTGCAACGTGTGGATAACAAGCAGATGCTCAGGAACTCGGAGATGAGAAGCACGTGGTCGAAGAGGAGCATATAGAAAATTACGGATGCCGCCCATCACAAAAAAGCTTGCTGCTAATGAGAGAAAACTGGCTTGCACAACACACACACACACACACACACACACACACACACACACACACACACGGGAGGCAGTGTAATCAGTGATGGAAAGAGTACAAAACACACTGATTTGAGTAAAAGTACTGCTACTGTAGTAATAATTCATTTGAGTAAAAGTGAAAATAGTGATGAAAATGACTCGGGAGTAATTAAGTCATCTGGCATTCAAAAAACGCTCAAGTAATTACTTTTTCGTAGTTTGTCGACTAATTATCTAACTTAGCCAAGTGCTGTTGAGGTTTCATTCGCTTGCTAGGTCATGTTAATTCATTCCTGACATCAGAATGACACTCTGAGATGCTTTATGCTAGTCTAGCTCACTCAGCTAGCTAATAGCTTACCTGTACATGTCTATTGAGCTATAAAACGCTGATATTTCCATGCCCAAGAGAGCTGATTAATTAGGACATTGTTCGGTATCTGTCTCAGACATTGCTGCAAAGCATTTGGTGCCTGAAGTGTAGACTTTAGTTTGATGGAATGTCATTATTTCAAATCTGCACATGCTGTCTTGTAATTGAGTGACAAACTACCGGGTTTACAAGGTTTACATACATGTAGTCAAGCACTGCAAGACCAGTACATGTTGTCTGTTACTTTCTACCCCTGCGCGTAAAACTTATTAATCCCAGCACGTAGTCTTTATTAGGATTTTCTTTTCAAATTAGCAGCAGTACGCCTTGTTTTCAACCAGCCCAAAAAGAACCCACGTCACAGCCCTAATCGTCACTGCATCAAATTCTCACGTACAAGACCTTGTCTGGAATAGCAACCCCCCCACCCACCTCAACTCTGTCCTAGACGTGTATGTTCCCTCTCGCAACCTGCACGCCTGGTAGTGCCTACTCAGCGAGGCATGACGTCCCTTTCCAGACCTTCAGGGACCTTTCCAGGTCCCTTTTCAACCTTCAAACTGACTGTCCTTCAATTGTGGAATGAACTTCCATCCTCAATCTGGACAGCAGAATCCGTCACTATCTTTCACAACAACAACAAAAACAAACATCTAAAGACCCACATTTTCCATGAACACCTAACTAATCCCTAACGTACTCCAACTAAATAAAACTGTCTCTTATACCTCTACTCCATGCACTTTGCTGTTCTCTAGAGCTCAATTAAAAGATCTTGTATGGTAGCACTATGGTAAATGGTAAACGGTCTACACATATATAGCGCTTTTTTAACCTTAGCGATTCTACAAAGTGCTTTGCACTTTGTAGACTCACACACCAATGGTAGCAGAGCTGCCATGCAAGGTGCTAGCTTGCCATCGGGAGCAACTTGGGGTTCAGTGTCTTGCCCAAGGACACTTCGGTACGTGGAGTCACGTGGGCCGGGACTCGAACCTCCAAATCTACGATTATGGACAACCCGCTCTACCACCTGAACCCGCTCTAGCACTACTCGTATTGTTCTCCGCTTGATATATCGCTTTGCTTGTATTTCCTCATTTGTAAGTCACTTTGGATAAAAACGTCTGCTAAATGAATAAATGTAAATGCAAATCGTGGCTCTGCTTTGGTGGACTCTGGCCAGGAATTCTCGTAAATGGCCTACACAGACACCCAAACAGAGCGACTCGTTTACTCCTCTGCAGCCCATCAGAACACTAAATATCAGTCTGTCGAAAGGAAGCTCGGACTGAAAGTGGGGATAAAACTCCATAGACACTCATACGTTCTGGACGTAACCCAATAGTGTAGGTATCTTAAACAGCACTGGGAGATGGTATCAGTCTGAGAGAGAGAGAGAGAGAAAGAGGTGGGTGGGTGGGTGGGTGAGGAGTAGAACAATTCCCATTTGCCTGAACAGTTCCAGAAATGCTATGACGGCTCCATACATCTTTATATGAAGAAAGTTTTTCTGATTAGAATGCAGGGAGAAAAAGAGCTGCTGGAGGTCTTCACTGGAGGACTTTACTCTTTATACCATATTGAAGGCATTAGAACTATGCCGTCTTGGCAATGACACATCATGGATATGGATATGGGCAGTAAATAAACTAAATAAATAAATAAATAAATAAAAACCAGCAGAGCCATGTGGGGGCTTTCATTGTTTTATTTCACTGTGTGTTTACTGTGATAAGATGCGTTGCATATGTATGTGTAAAAGGAGAAAGAGTACAAAAGAAACACAATACTCCCCAATTGGACGAGTGGGTCAAGTTTTCCAGAAGAATCCATCACACATAGAAGGAGACCATCAGTCTTTTGGATTTCATTTACAAATTATACCAGGCAGGGGTGAAACGAGAGCAGGCCTCCGAATCCCTCGACTCGTTCCTTCTTCCCGAAACCCCCCGAACCTGAGAACAAGGCTTTGGGGGCTTTGGGATTAACGCATATGTCAGTGTCGACATGTTTCCACTTGCATATCAGGAATATTTTAGTGCTAACGTACAGCTCGTAGTTTGGAGAGTGGAGCGCGATGCCCGTCACCACATCTCTGATATTTCTCAGAAAGGTGTCAGTGGATACAAGATGAAGTGACTCACCGGATTCGGTTTCCTGTTCGCCATCTGCTTTCGTGAGTCACTTGGAGTTATCAGTGTATCAGCGAGTCGTGATAAGAAAACACATACTGCTGTTGCATTCATGTGCTCCATGGGAACTCAGACATTTAGCATTTAGTTTAATGCTAAAAGACAGGTCAGTGCTAGTTGCAGTTCCCAGGAAAGTCTAGTAGCTTTCACATTAGAGCTGTAACTAAATACAATACATTATTCAAATACAATATGAATAGATTACTTGCTGAGACTAGAGGTGAGAATAAGAACTGGGATTCCACTTGGGAGGGTTGAAGGTCACAGGACAAAGAAAGCTCATTAGCGTGAAGGTGATTCGCTGCATAATGCATTTAAAAGGTTCATTCATTCACACTTAGTAACTACCTGGTCAGCAGGGCTTTTTCTGAACGTGTGGGGGTCCTAAGCAACACCTTACACCTTACTATAGCCATAGCTAGTAGTAACACCCAAGCAACGTAATGCGTCTTATCCTAACTAACCTTCATGATTACAAATTCTTTGTGATCTTATTTTAATGATCAATTTATTTAAGTAAACAGCAGTTTCTATTCTTTTTACAGTACACTGTGTAGCCCCCTGTGACTGCCTGTGATACATTTTTGCCAAATGATAGTAAAAAGTTTTCTTGTTGTTGTTTTGTTTGTTTGAATATCAGTTATAAAAATGAAGGTGCCCCCTGGTGGTCCGGGGTCCTAAGCGACCACTTGTACCGCTTATAGTAAGAAACGGCCCTGCTGGTCAGGGTCACGGTGGTTTAAAAGACTACTCCTTAACACAACCCACTCCCGGGTGCTCCAGTTCAGGGTCGATACAGTGGATCACCCGTCCGCATATTTTGATTCTAACACAAGTTTTACACCAGACGCCCTTTTGATGCCACCCTCCCCATTTTCCAGGCCTGGGACCGGCACCGAGAGTGCACTGGCTTTTGCAACGCTTTTTAAAAAACACACCTCTCCTCCAGTTGAGACTAATTGAAACTGTCAGAGCCAGAATTTACACACTATGCACCGACAGCGCTGGTATTTCCACTTCTGGGTTTTTCCATTGTCTCCAGAGGCATAGTAGTAGGGTTCATATTAAATTCCTTACACTGGATTTCTCACTCGTTCTAGCCACATTTTAGGTCTCCAAAACGGGATTTTCTATCTTTATACACTTAACTACTTCCCTTATAAATCTCCCTGAAAACCATTCAGTGTTTCAGACAGCTGTACAGTTACTGCAGTTTTGCAGTGTTGATTTTTCTTTAAGTACACTAATCCAGTTAAAGGACTATACTAGTGTTAAAATATGGCCAGAGAAATAAAAAAAATCAGTGTGCTGCTGCTACAGTAATCTGGTCTTACTGGTGTAGATCTACATATAAGTCCCAAGTGTGTCTTGGCATTTTAGTGCCATTACGTCATGTATGTTCCTTTAATTCATTCACACTGAACTTTCCAGGAAAAAAAGTCACACTTAGGGAGGTTTATTCACCCAGGCCCTTACATGATTTAATGTTCTAAATTATTCATGCTGATCATCATCGTTTCAGCACTTTCCTACTCATACGATTGCATTTGAGAGCTAAATCTCATCCCTGGACCGTATTCTGTTTCATGGATATTTGATATGCAGTCAATGCTTAGGACTTGACTAAATTGGGATTGTTTGGCTTGAGACTCTGGACTCAACTCGGACTTTAAGGCTTAGGAACTTTGGTTTTTGAGTCTGAATCCATGACTTGGGATGCTGAAATAGGCTCCAAGCTTGGGGCTCTGAACTCAACTTCGACTTTAGGGCTTGGGACTCTTGGACTGGATTTGGATTCCATGGATTGGGTTTCTGGAACCATGTCACTTTTAAGATTGGACCCTCAGACTCGACTGTGAATTTAATCGGACTTTAAAGATTGAAACTCTGGACTCACTTCGGACCTTAAGGCTTGGGGACTTTGGTTTTTGAGTCTGAATCCTTGAATTGGGATGCTGAAATAGACTCAGGCTCTTGAGCTTAGGACTCTGGACTCAACTTTGACTGTAGGGCTTGAGACTCTGGACTGGATTTGGATTCTTTGATTTGGGATTCTGGAACCACTTGAACTTTAAAGATTGGAACCCTGCACTCAAGTGTGAATTTAAGGCTTGGAATTCAAGACTTAACTCAGACTTTAAAGATTGGGACTCTGGACGCAGTACAAACTTTAGGGCTTGGAAAACTAGATCTGAATCTCAGTTTGAGTTCAGGAAGCTGAACTTGCCTCAGACTCTAAAGCAGTGGTCACCAACCCTGTTCCTGGAAATATACCTTCCTGCAGGTTTCATCTCCAATCAAAATCTAACACACCTGTTTTAGTTGACCGAGAACTTCTCAAGGCAATAATTAGATGGTCAGGTGGGCACAATTATGGTTGCAGTTAAAGTCTTCAGGAAGATAGATCTCTAGGAATGGTCTCTAGGTTTCTGACCATTGCTCTAAAGCTTATGACTCTGGATATAACTAGGGCTCTAGGGTTTGCAACTCTTTACTCAACTCAGACTTTATGACTTGGGACTCTGAACTTGACTTGCACTTTAGGGTTTTAGGACTTTGCATTCAACTCATAGTGGACAATCTGGGCTTTTCTAAGTCACTAATTCACTAAGTTCCCAGCCCACTTCTCAAAGTACATCGTTCCACAGCTCCATCCTTCAATTTTTATAACAATGTGTTTGCATGGGTTTTCCTTGTAGTTGCTCAAGGTCTGGAAATGTAAAGAAGCACGTTAGGAAAACAGTCATTTGAAAAGCCCAGGCCATTAATCACCAAACATAAAATGCCATGCCAAAAATCTTGCCGTTTTTTTCTTAGACTTCACATTTACTAAGCGAATACCATGTGTCGATCAAAGAAAGTTTTGTTCAGCCTAAAGAAAATCATCCCTGCCTTCATCTCATCCTGCATCGATTATCGTAACTCTATACACAGCTGACACCATTCATCTTTGTCTCAATTACAGCAAACACACAATGCTGAACCACATTAACCCAGATTTTGCTCCTGAACACTAGCTACCAGTCCTTCGCAGGATCTAGTTTGAGGTTGTATTGTTTGTTTTGAAAGTCTTTAATGGACTGGTACCTTCTTACACCGCTCATGTACTCTGTCTTTACTCCACCCCTCAAATCACTTCCTTCTGGCTTCCCTGTGGTCTTGAGTAAAGGTTTGTCCCTTACGCCTGTGATTTTGAGTCTGTATTTAAGGGTTTACTTGTATGTTGTGTATACAGGTTGTCCACAAAAGGCTTGATGATGCTCTGGTGTTTACTGTCCTTCACGTTCTCGTATATAGTCCAAGTCAATCATCGTGGAGCCAAAACAGAACTCATCAGAACTCAGTTCCTAGGCATCATCATCATTACAGTCTCTGTAGACAAAGTCCTATATTTTTGATGAATGACTGGGCTCTAACCTTGGACAGCTGAGGTTTAATTTGACCTCCGCTAGCCTACGTGAACCAGGTCATAAATTCCCACTGGAGTTTACAGGGCAGTATTTAAGCTAGCTCAGTGGTAGATTTGTTCTAGGTTCTAGATGCTCTTCTTCCGATACGCACACGTTTACCCTTTCTCTTTCCCACACATGGTTCTTATTTAGTTCTGTGCTGTTGTGTCTTTTTTTTCTCATTGCTAATGCATTTGCAGTACTTTTTCAGATGAGGTGTTAGGTTTTTGAGTCTAAACAGAATGGTGAATTACCATTTCCTGTCACTTAGTGTGACATAAGCATAGACCGCACACCCTTCCTTCCTGTCCTGTCAAGTAGACAGCCCTAGAGATGTTCTGTCCTCAACTACCTTAATTCATAAGTAAATATTACGCGAATTGTAGCACAGATCATTATAAGCATTGTCATTAATTTGTTAAAGGCACCCCAAAACATGTGTAACACCGATGTCACATCTTACTGGGAACATAGTGGGATTAAATGTTATGATCTCTTTTAAAATACCCCAGGGGTAAACACACTGTTTCATATGTAAACTTATGGGACTGACTTTGTGGTTGCTAAATCCTCTTTAGATAGATTAGCATTCATCTGGAAGCTCTAATGCCATCCAGATTCTTCCAAAAGGATTTCCTCGGGCGCCATTTTTCCCTTTTGTATACAATATACTATTGTTTCGGGATCTGAGAGCTAGCTTTAGCCTGCCTGGTGTGTGATTAGTTCAGAGTAGTGCTGTCTCCTTCTCGGAAAGATGGAGTATATTGCTCATACAATTGTGTGAGCTTGTAAATGGAGAGCTTGAAGGTGGCTGAGACATGGCCTTAAGGTGAGCGGTAGTTTATCATCATCAGGAAAACTTTCCTGTGACTCACGAGACCAGAGTTTTGACTCCAGTTGGTAGTTACTGCATTTATGTTGTCGAGTTGCTACGCGGTTAGTTAATATAAATGATTTTGCGCCAGTTGGAAAAAAATATGACCGTGAATCAAAGTCTTAGGCGCATAGAGAAAAGAAGAAACACAATGGTGTAACGGCCCTCTGGGGCAAAATGTGCTAAAGTTCTTGGAAAGATGCTCAAAAAACTTGTTTTACCTGCCCTTCATTTCCAGTGAATTTCGACTGGGTGACATAATAGCCTTACTTCTTGGCTTTGATTTCTTTGCAAACACTTGAAGCCCCAAGGAATCTACTTGTGTAAAATATTAAAAAGCGTTTCTTTGATATAAAACTCGAGCGTTGTGTTAGACAGCCATCAAAGCGTGAATAAAAAGTAACATGCATAAATAGATCAAAATAAACATCATAAAAATACTGCCGAGTTTACTGATCAGACATAACTGTCCAGATGGGCGGGACTTAATAGTCTAATGTCTGTCTCTCGCACATTATATTAGACTTCAGAGCGGGGGAAAATGCAATCTGTTTCCTCAGTCCATATATTCTATATAATGATTATTATTTTTTAGCTTAAAGGCAAATGCTAATGCTAATGTTTAAAGGCAGTGGTCAAGATTGGCAACTTTGAGGCATGTGTAACAAGGGAGCCTCAGGAGAAGTATTAGTATCCATACATAGTTTATTAGTCAACATCCAAACTCATAAGCCAGAAGACAGTTCAAAAATCTGTACTAAATTCAGTATTATAAAGCAATCCTCAAATCCAGAACCAGGCAGGAATAATCATTCCAAAATCATTACAGCAGGGTCAAAATACATGCAAAGCAGAAAAAAATACCGACAAGGCTTAGAACTTACTCACTGAATCCAAAGGCAGGACTGCTTTTATATATAAAACAAGAGCAGGAAGTGAATAATCAGAACTCGAGAGAGGTTGCCCTCCGTGGACAGGAAGGGGTGGGGAGCGCAGTGTGACCCACATACAGGTAATGTTAATAATCCGATTGCGTCGTCCAGAAAATCCACTTCAATTTGTGTGGAACTCGACTCTGAATACGAGGAACTTTCCCTGTGTAAATATTGATGTTGAACTTAAGTTGCCGATTTAATTCTGAATACGTTTCAACGCACTTCTATATACAGGTCTTAATTACTACGAAACGGTGTTGTCTGAGAGAAATGGTGTTACCAGTCCCATTGCTTTGCATAATTCCTGAAGGATTCCTTCATTATCTTTGGCGGGGGGACATTAATGATTGGCAAGTGGGTTATAAATAGTGTCAGGAATTTAAAGATAATTGAGGCGACTTGGGTTTCCAAGTTTCCTGCGTACCTCTGAGCTTCCTTAAACAGCCCGAAGGTCTAAACTGTTGTGTGCTGTTTTATTTATTTCATTTTTGTGATAGGTTTTTATTACCTACAGTCCGGGAGAAATGTGAAATGCATCTGTTAATAAAAATTTAAAAAAAGTAACTTTAATATTATGATTGCAAGAGATTTATTATGACCTCTTAATGCTTCATGGGAGTAAAAAGTCATCGCTTGTTTTTAAAGCCTGCAGCCAGTTGGATTTTATTTATGGTTTAATGTGGGGACACTGAACTGATCTGACAGATAAAGCAGCACTGTCATTTCTCTCTCTTAGACTCATTTCCTGGTGTTCTACACACTCACACGCTCCTCCTGTGTTGCAGGACTTGGACAGTCTGCAGATCCACCTGGAGGAGGTACGCTTCTTTGACCTCTTTGGCTACAGTGAGGAGGAGGGAGGCTGGCTGTGCTTCATGTGCAACAACCCAGAGAAAGCCACTGGTAAATTGTGTTCCAGATTTATTTTCAGATCATTAAAATTTTATTTAGTGCCCATAGGTCCATCAGCCGGATTATGGTCAATGGTCTGCATTTATATAGGGCTTTTTTTAACCTTAGCGTTCCAAAGTGCTTTACACTGGTTCTCATTCACCCATTCACACACACACACACACACACACACACACACACACACGCCAATGCTAGCAGAACTGCCATGCAAGGCGCTAACTTGCCATCGGGAGCAACTTGGGGTTCAGTGTCTTGCCCATGGACACTTTGGCACGTGGAGTCACATGGGCCGGGAATCAAACCACCAACCCTACGATTAGTGGACAACCCGCTCTACCACCTGATCCACAGCTGCCAAAGGAGCCAAACATCCATCCGAGGTCAAAAAACCCTTTAACGTGCTCATAATTTAAACTGCACCTTTTCCCCCCAGTGTCACAAACGACTCATTCGATGATCCGTTCTAAAGGATTCGTTCTAAACTCCTCCTTTCAGAGAGCATACTCTGTTCTGATTGGTCAGACGTCCCAGTCTGTCGTGATTGGTCTATCGCTGTCAGCGTGTGTCCAAAAAAGGAAACGCCCACTACCGTAACGACTTTCAGCTCCGTCTGAAAGAAATGAAGACCAGAGGCGGGGCTTTTTGTTACAAACCTCCGTAGGTTAGTACAGGAAGTAAAATCTGGAATCACTAATGACTCGATTCATCTGTTCAGAATCGATTCCTTTTTTTAGGACTCGACAACTCTGTTTGTCGTGCGCTTTGATTTTTGAAACTTTGCAGACTTTACATTTACATTTACATTCACAAACAGATACGTATATAACACACTACATGGAGGGGAATATCTGAAAAACCGTCATAGGTGCACTTTAAAATTTAAACGTCAATGTGACCAAGCCTTCTTTACATATCTGTTTTTCCAACCAAAATTCTGATTGGCTAGAAGGTGTAAATTGTTGATAGTGAAGTTTTCAGTATGGAGATGATTATTTAAGATGTGTAGAAGGAGTGTCAGCGCTTTGCAACAGTTTTTGACTCATTTTTAATAAAAAATAATCAACCACATCACGGTAACTAGTAGTTACCAAGTAGTTACCGGTAGTTACTCCCAAATAGTTCGGAATGCTGACATTCATCATTCTGGTTCCACCGTCCTGATGGTCTGCAGAACAAAACAGGAAATGAAAAGGAAAAGTGCAGCAGAAAGGAAAACCCCCCAGTAAGGAAATGGACTGAGCAAGAGGAAAGACAAATAGGAACATTAGTCTGTTTTGTCAGGGCTGGAAACACCTGAGAGATTTAATGGACTTGATAACTGCTCCTGCCTTAGAGCTAATGCTTGTTACGTTCTTATACAATTTCCTATCCTTTCAAACTGTAACATTATAGCACACGCAATACATTTAGAACCGGGCATACTTGTTATTTCTGGACGTCTGCTACATAACATACATAATAATGTAGGATTAAAGCAGTGCACTGGATGACAAAATATCAGAGCCTGAAAATCAGGCACTATATAATGACCTGGTCTTAGTGTTGGACAAAGCGGATGGTAAAGAACGAGAAGAAGGACGAGGACGAGGAGGAGAAAGAGTAGAATTGAAAGGAGAAGGAGGAGAAGAAGAAGAGGTTGATGATGGATGAGAAGAAGAAGGAATAGGAAGGAGGAGGAAGCCAAGAAAAAAATGAAGAAAGGACAAAGGGGATAGACAGTGAAAGAGAAGATGACGGGAGAAGAAGAAGATGAGATCAATCACGATGGAGGAGGAGAAGAAGAGGTTGACGAAGGACGAGGAGAATGAAGGAGTAGGAGGAAATAAACAAATAATTAAGAACGAATTAAGAAGAGAAGATGATGAAGATGAAGATGATGAGGAGGTAGAGAAGATGGAAAAGAAGAGGAAGAAGAAGGAAGAATATCTGAATAAGGTGTACTAGAAGAAGAAAAATTAGTAGAAGAAGACGGTGGAGGAAAAGAATAAGGATTAGTTGAAGAAGAAGAAATAAAGAAAGGGGAGGAGGAGGAGGACAAAGAAGAAAAAAGGAGGTGGATAATAAAACAAGAAGATGATGAAGGAGAAGAAGAAAAAAAGATGATGTTGATGACGGTGATGAACACTACGGTGTAGTAGAAGAAAGAATAGAAATTTGAATAGTAGAAGAACTACGACTACAGCAAGAAGAAGAAGAAGGTCCTGCCGCTCTTAATACAGGAACGTAAACTAGAGCAGCTACAGGATGCAGACTCACCGGTCAGGCCATGTCTTCAGGCCCAGTTTATACTAGTGCGTTTTCAACTGTTGCTACGGTTACGCCTGTCGTCTACACTACTCGGTCGTTTTCGACCCTCGAAAACGGAGACTTTCGGAAACGCCTTAGACCCCGTTTTAGTTTGAAAATTCCGGGCTCGCGTTTCAGTGTAAACAGACCAAAACTAAGACTTTTGGAAACGAAGGCGTGGCTCCGCCCACATTCACCCCCTCATTGGGTCTCCTGGATCGTCGCGTATCCTTCCCTGATTCGTCAAGCCCCTACCACATGACCGTTACGCTACCTCGATCGTATACACAACAACACGGAGACTGAACCGTACTCTTTGCTTACAGCCATCGTGCGGTTCAATTCTGTATTTTATAATCCTGCAGCTGCTACATGCGCAAGAGGCGAGCTACGATTAGAGCCATCGCCAACAAATCTCATTTCCAGCGGCGTAAATCCCCTACACGGACACGCACGGTTTGGACTAGCAACCGACTTCCTGTTTACACTTGTGTGTGCACGGATGGTCATGTGACGGAAACGCCAGCGTGGACGAGGATCATTTCTATTTGAAAACGCTGCTTTAAAACCAAAACGCCCTAGTGTAAACAGGGCCTCAGTGTCCCTTTATCTTACACAACCTGTTTTGCATTGCAGCTTCACACACACGAGACTGATGTGAGAGGTTTCTCAGGCAAAAGTCCTCTGTTCTTTCACTAAATGCCCGTGCCTCCAAGGCACAGAGATGTTAATCCACAACAGCGGCGCAGACATGAACTGGATCTTCATGGAGGAAAACACGGCTGTTTTGTCTCGCGGCTGATGTCGCATAGACGGTCTTAACGTTTTCAAAAAGAAAATAGTTCGCTTCCGCACGTTCACGTCTTGGTGTAGCAGTGTTTCTGATTTGTTGCACTGTTTTGCTGATTTGCTCAAGCATCCAGTCCAAGTTTTTAACACCGGTTTTACATTTCACGAACTAATCAGCATGAGAGTTAGGAAACTCTCGCACACCAGCGTAAATACATACAGTGAAGTCTTGGCAGTTTTTAAAAAGGCAGGTGAAATGTATGCGTCCTTCGCATCGCCTCAGATCTCAATGCGGTGTTTGTGCTTTAGACCGGTCGAGGTCTTCCGTCACCTCACACCTCTGAGCGATGGCCTAACCATCTGTTCAGAAAAACTGGTCCTGGGTCAGCAGTATCTTCGTGTTTCAAACCACGTAACTACTGTAGCTCAGAGGTTGTTACCAAGCAGTTTCATACAATATTCTTTCAGCTGCAAGATATTTGAGTGTTTTCTTGCATATACTGCCCATTTCAAATCCCCCCACAACATGTCAGTGGGATTCAAATACAGGCTTTGACCAGGCCATTCCACAACCCTCCATTTCTTCTTTTTGAGCCGTTCCTTGGTGGATTTGCTCGTGTGCTTAGGATCATTATCCTGTTTAAAGGCCCACTTTCGGTTCAACTTTTGGACAGTTGGCCTCACATTATCTTCAAGCACTCTTTTATATGATGAATTCACAGTTGAATCAATGAATGCAAGCTGTCCAGTCTCTGAGGCAGTGAAGCAACCCCAAACCATAACATTCTCACCACCGTGCTTCACAGTTGGTATGAGGTGCTTCTCCTGAAAAGCTGTCTTTGGTCTGCGCCAAACATGCCTGCTGTTACTGTGGCCAAACAACTCTATCTTTGATTCGTCTGTCCAGAGCACATTACTCCAAAAGAGTTGGTCTTTGCCTGTATGCTCATCAGCAAACTGTCATCTTGCTTTAATGTTCTTTTTAGACAGCCAAGGCTTTTTCCTGGCACGCCTCCTATGCAGGTCAAATTTGTGCAGTCTCTTTCTGATTGTAGAAGCATGCATTTTGAGACTAACTATCAGATCCTGTGAAGAAATTTTGTGGTTCTTGGAGACTTCTTTTTGCATCAGACAGGCTGCTCTTGGGCTGAATTTGCCGGGACGGATTTGTCCTGGAAAAACTGGCCGTCGTTTGAAATCTGCACCACTTGTAGATGATTTTCCGTACTGTGGAATGATGTATGTCAAATAATTTGATCTTTTTAAACCCCTTGCCAGACTCATAGGCATTCACAACCTTTTTTTTTTGAAGGTTTTACAGAACTCTTTAGATCTTAGCATGATGACACCACACACCTCAATAACACAGGGAACACCAGACACTAGATATGAGAGGGGTATGAATAAGACAACCTGGTTCTAATTTTATGGATTTGTAGGGGTGTACTTAATTTTCTGTTCATTTTAATTGTGACATTAATAAAAATAAATAGGTAAATAAATGTGAGACACACGGAAAAATAGGGGCCGCAAAAAGGTGGGGGGGAGGGGCTACACAACTAGATAAATAAGGGTATCCATCAGCAGAGATCATAACGACTCTATCAATAGAATCGTCTCCTGGCAAGTTTCAGTAGTTCATGATTGAGCACCATGGATTCCGGCTGTAGACAACTGTCAGTCACTGTCTGATAACAAACGGTACTGATTACACGTACGTCCATATTGCTATGGGACGTAACTATCCAACAACTTGATCAAGCTTGATGCCAGCAGCAAATGTGTTCCACACCCAGTAAGCTTTCATGTTATTATTAATAATAATAATAATAATAATAATAATAATAGCCTCATACTGTATCTCACTCGTATGAAAGTAAAAAACACACATTTCCACTTTTTGGGGTTTCATGGGATCCTCCCAACTCTCATTGTGAAAAATTTGTCAAAATCAGCGAGACTGTTCATTTGATTCTTTCCACGTCATCTTTTACTGCATTCTCGTCACGTTGGAATTCTAGACAGATCGAACCAGTGTTCTAACGACGCTGATCTAAAGGCTGCTAGTTTATATACCGCTTCATTTAAATCTACATCGTTTTGGATAAAATTAGTCACAGAAATAAAGACGTACGTCCTAGTAATTACAAGCTTCCGATTTGTAAAAAAAACCAAAAAAAAAACCATTCACGTATTCATCAAGTTGGTCATTCCCAGTTGGAAACTATTTCGGCTAAATTTAAATCATGAATGGTCTGTTATTTCAGAAAAATGGTGCCCTTAGTCTTGAAAGCTCTGACTTGCCAATGTGTTACATCATAAACACACCTGGCGGGGGGCGGTGGGCGGGGGGGGGAGTGTAATGACTGGATGTAAAGCTTTCCATCCACACACCGGTGAAAGACATTAAAGCCGTGTTTATTTCCATAGAAACAACTGTCGAAATTGCCATGAATTTGAGTTGACGTGAACGCGCTGTCACTTCCTGTTCGTCTAGAAGCTGTACGTTTAAAACCTTGCGGTTTTGTGCCCACGTCTTCTGGCAAAAGAGCGGTTTCTGTATGTATAAAAGTGCAGAGAAATAATCGGAAAGAAAAAAGTCTTGGGTATCTAGTTAAAGCGTGAATCTGTTAACCACACCCTGTTTCTGAGGTACGAGCCAATAGAAATGCACATGTGGAAAGCGCGGTCACGGAACAAACGAACAAACAGCACGGACGTCTTGTACGAATTAATTATGAGCCAATTCTTAGGTTCATGTTAAGGAATAACATGCTTCAGGATGTGCTGTTGTAGGAGAATAAAGAACAACAAGATGGAGCGATGATGCGGAGTTACTGTTACCGACAACAAAGTTCATTATTTTCTAGTAAGGACACGCCTGAGAGTTTTATTCCTCTGATACCGCAGCAAATTCGATGATTACAAAGATTTTTTTTTATCAATTAAAGAACAGCGTGTTGTACTTTTTATCTATTTATAGTTGCATATAATGTTGTGGAACGTCCGTGAAACAAGTGAGTTCCTGCTTTATCTCTGACTGTTACAAAGCGCTGACACTGGAGACTCCTTTACCATAAATGGTAAACGAACATCTCCTTCCAGATATACAAGTCCCTATGAACGAGCTGTTACTATAGAAACGATAACGTATTAGAACGAGCGCAAATGAATCGACACCTTCAGACCAGAATCAAATCAAGTACAGCGTCGATCAAATCTCGCTGCTGCCAGTTTTCGCGACTCTTTCGCTGCAGGTTGAGAATTATACGAAGTTTTCTGATGCTAAAGACCGAATTTTTACTCTGAGAAAGTGTCGAAAACTTTCATTATTCCTGAAAAGAAATATCTTTATAAAGGTGCTAAGATTTAAGCTTTCTTGTATTTGAGTGGACAAAGAGACAAAGATATTTATCTAGAATTATGACTCAGGTCATCATTTTTTTTTTTTTTTTTTTTATCCAGAGCACGCCGGGTAAAGAATTTATTCGTTTTTCTCTGTAATTTCGGTCATTTCTGTAATTGTAGCATTTATCGTTGTGTAAAAGTCTGCAGTAAGAACGAGACAAAGTCAGCGCTGCACACTTTATAAACACGTTTAATGTCGGTGTTTATAAAGGAAACCAATCGAATTAGGCAGCACGGGCAAGAGTGCCAAGGTAAAAAATAAAAGCTCTGTTTAAAACCGCAACACAGTCGCTCATTAAGCAAGTGTGATCGTTCGCACACACTCGGCGTCCCGTAGCGCTGCTTTGGTGTGCGGGATGGCGTCCACTCGTGGGGGGGTGGTGGTGTAGTGAGGTTTTAATAGGGTGTGTGTAATGTTTGCAGCGTTTACTGAAGGTCTGTAAAAGCAGCCACTGGACTCGGAGTGCTCGCCTTGGCACCGTGACGGCTCGGGTAGACGGTGCAGGCGTGCGTCCTGCCTCGTGAGACTCAAATCGGCTCACACAGCACTCTCTTTATTTAACGTTATTTAACCACCGCCATTTGGATTCTGATCGGATTCATTTTCGATAACGGCAGCCCAGGTTTATATTAATGTGCTCGTTCTAATATGTTATCGTTTCTATAGCAACAACTCATCCACGGGCACTTGCATGGTAATTTTTTTTTTTTTTTTTTTTTTTTTTTTAAATCCGTGTAATCGTTGATACGGTAACGTTTTCTGTACGGAGGCATTTCTTTAACATTTAAGAAAGAGGGTCTCCAGTTTCAGAGGTCAAGCTGTACGTTTTCCGACATCTTCAGGACAGAGGAGTTTACGTTTCGCGGACAAGCTGTGGGGTTTTCCCCCCCGTTCTTAACTCCGTCAGAAAGAAAACGAAAAGCTGGTAAAGGAATGACTGTTTATTTATATATTTAGTTTATTTATAGCTGCTATAACGTTTGTTTCATGGACATACCACAACATAGGACGCAACTATAAATGGATAAAAAGTACTCTGCGTTGTTCTGCTAATCATTGAGCAACGCTTCACGGCGTGCCGATACAGTACATGTAAAATAACCAACTTCAGCGTGGTGTGATGAAGCACAGATCCTCTCACCTACCCTGAAACTGGTTATTTGACATGTTCTTGATTATTTTCCTCTAACAGCACCACACGCACATCTCTTAGGAAATCTGATTGTATCCACTCGAATCATGAACCCCAGTCTTGGTGGCGTCTCCGTGCACGTGATCGAACCCCCATGTGAGCTGTCCTTTAGACACGGAACGTCGCTTCGTGAGTCAGCACACATGCGTTAGTCATTACGCCCTGTGGCCTTGTTTTGCTGTGCAACACTGAGGATTATAACGTACATGTGTCTCAGAGTAACAGGGCTGATCTGGGTCTCGCTTCGGCATATTTTATTAATTAGGATGTAAAAGCCAAAAACTAATCTCGCAATAAGAAATCGAGGGAAGCGCAAGCCAGCGTGATTTTGTTTCCATTTGAATTTGTCACGCCTGTTTAAGATGTTTATACTGCACAGAGCTGGCTGTGTTTCATGAGTGTTTCATGAGAATATAACTTTTGGAGGGACGCTACAGGTGAGTAGGGTTATTTTTTTAAAACAATAGCTATCGCAGTCAAAATCTTTGGCAGTTCTTTCCTGATCGTTCATGAATGTACTTTTATTTTCGCACACGTGGCATCATCTAATTGAGTAAAGGATAAAACGCTCCACGTCTTACTGTTATAGGAGCCGATGGAGTGCTGTGATGAAGCGGAGTTACTGTTACCACCTCACGGCTGATTATTTTCCTCTAACAGCATGTCCTGAAACGTTTTATTCCTCTTATACCACAGCAATGTGCCAAAAATGACCATTTTTATTTATTAAAGTACTACACATCATACGTTTATTTACAGTATTTGGCAGACACACTTATCCAGAGCAATTTACATTTACCTCATTTATACAATTGAGCAGTTGAGGTTAAGGGCCTTGCTCAAGGGACTAACAGTGGCGGCTTGGTGGTGCTGGGATCTGAACTCACGACCTTCTGATCAATAATCCTACATCTTCGCCACTGAGCTACAACTGCTCTGTTATATTTAATGTTGTAGAACATCCAAGAAACAAGTTTGTTCCTGTTCTCACTTACGTTATAGCAGCTATAAACAGTCGTCCCCTCACCAAAATCTCTTTTCTCTCTCTCCATGGTAATAAAAAAAATTTCATTTAAAAAAAAAAAAAAACACCTGGTCATGTTACCAAGAAAGCTGAAGATGTCTGAAAATGTAAAGTTATAGCTTTATGTTTGAGCGTTCACACTCCTTCCGTAATGTCATGTGACGGGCGTGTAGACGGATGCAAGTGCAGGCAAAGGCTTTTATTGAGAGGCAGGAAGACAAATACAAATCGTGTTCAAAACACAGTCCACAAACAGGTAAGGGTCAGGCGAGGTGCAAACAACAATAACAAGGACAATCCAAAAGCAAAAAACAGGAAGCCAAAAGGAGATCAAGAAACAAGGGAACAAACACAGAAACAAAGGGTCTGTAAAGTTCAGGCGGTTAAACACTGAATAAATACTGCGCAGGGAACAAAGACGCACGAGGGGGCGGATTAATCAGAGGGGGTAACGAGGAGCTGCTGAGAATGATTGGGACACGTGAGGGAAACAACTGATAACATGACAAGGGTGGAGACAGGACAGAAACCAAAACAAAACAGGTGTGAACATAAACAAAGTCAGTGACAACCCGGAAGCATTCGGTCGCACTCCAGGCTGCTTGAGCACGTTGAGCAATCTGACACTCAGCGCAAGGGGAAATACCTGACAGAGCCTTCCCCCTCCCAACCCCGGGGCCCCTCTCCCCAAGTAACCAAAAACACTCTCCCCTGGTGGTCCTGCCCCCCTAGGCAAAATGACCACACAGGACCCAAGGTCCTGAGACAGGCATTGCCTTTGATATGGGCTTCTTCCAGTGGAGCCAGGAAACAGACATGGTGCATACTGGCAGGAAGCAGGCGTTGGGTCGGCAACGGTCGCCGGGGTCAGATGGCTGGGCTGGGACATGATCGCCTGGGTTATTAGATAGGAGCCAGGCTTGGAAGGCTGCATTGTCAGCCTCAGGCATGAGCTGGTCTTGGTAGGCTTTGCTGTCAGCCTCAGGTATGAGCTGGTCTTGTGAGGCTTTGCTGTCAGCCTCAGACAACTTGACTTGGGAGGCCATCTCATCGGCCTCTGGCTTGAGCATGGCGTGTAAGGCTGTGCTATCAGTCTCTGGCATGAGAATGGCATAGGAGGTCGCATCGTCGGTCTCAGATAGAAGCTGGTCTTGGTAGGCCATCTCATCGACCTCAGGCAGGATCATGGCTTGGTAGGCCGCCCCGTCAGCCTTTCTCATATTTACCAAGGGTGCCAATATTAGTGGAGAGCACTGTACATTCCCATTCATTTATTCCTAGAATTCCTTTTATTTGCCGATCAGTTGTGAAATAGAAGTATGTACAGTATATTTTCATTTGTTCCTGTTCAAACAAATCATGGGTGAGGTAAATCTTTGCACTCAACTGTAACAGAAAGGTCATGGCAGACTTTATACTTCACCTGTTTTAAATTACGCTGTAGAAGAGCCTATGTGTGTATGTTGTGGTGGAGGTTTTAGTGCTGTGTGTCCGGTGATTTACAGGAATGTGCCTGATCCAGTATTTGGAGGAAGACGTGTAATGAGATCTCTGTGAGAATAATCACATATTCATAACGTATGAAGAATATAATATCAGGCTTGTTCCATATACACAGTAGCAATATATATATCAATTCATATTACAATACTCATTTCAATGAGTAATTTTCTTAGACATATTAGAAATATTCATATACGTTGCTAATTAGGTGTAACGTGACAATTACTTATTTAAACATAGCAGACTTGGAATTTAAATACCGAGTAAATATATACACTCATTTTAGCAGATATCAGATAGAACTACTATAGAGACCATAGCTATCTTTTTTCTTTTTTTTTTTTAACATGTATTTATTTTTGTTCTTGAACAAAATGCCTTTATTCTTCAGTGTAAAAACAAAACAAAAAATTCCCTCTAAAACTCTGACATGGTAGGAAAAATATCCACACAATTCAGAATTGAAAAGTTACGTCGATATTTACGCAGTGAAAGCTACTATTATTCACGCAGGTGTTTAAGATGATTTTCTGACGTGTGGATTACTTAAATTACCTGTGTGTAGTTCATATCTCCGAGGTTGCCAGAGTTTTCTTGAATATAAGTTCCTTGGGGAGGAAATTTCATAACTTGAATGCTCTGTATGCCACATCACTGCACCAACATCATTTAACCAAGCTAATCTCTACCACTACTATTGATAAGATTGATATGTAATTTAAAAAATGTCCCTCTTTTTTTGAAACCTAGTGAACAAATTTCCTCTTTGAAGACAAATAAATTATCTATCCATCTATCTATCATAGCCCACTTCATATATAAAGTTTGTGCCTTTTATGACATGACGTATTAGACTTTAAGCCTAAAAACATTTGGGATAGAAACTGTGGACTGAAGGAAAAATTTCCACGGATTTTGCAGTGAAAATATAATGAATGAATTAATTAATAGCATCATCTTTATGTATTTAATAGATTCCAGAACATTATGGTCATATACACAACGAAATTCTTAATTTGCACCTATAAGAAATGCAGCGGTATCAAATAAAGGTACATAATAACAAATAGAGTAATGATAATGTTTAAAAAAAAAAAAAAAACATTAGAATGTTGTCAGGAATAATCATTAAATATAGCATTGAAGGGGGACAAGCACCCAGACTTTATGAGTCGCACATTTACAGACACACTACAATTGTTGATTTGTTCATCTATTTATGTTTTTTTTTTTTTTCATCAGTGTGGGTTTTTCGCCCACTTTGTTCAAGTTTAGACAGACCTCAAGATGATGTGAGCCGAATCTGGTGAAGACTGGACAAAATTTGGAGGAGGAGTAGCAAAAAAATTGTTGGCATTGTTGCATAGCCTCAGGGAATGTTCCTGAAGGTGCCTACCAAGTTTTGCATCAGTGCGCAAGGTCGTTGCTGTGATACAGCCTCACATCCTGTTTGGTGGCTTCGCTGTCAGATTCATTGGCCCATTACCGGCAAACTGTTGTTTAAAAATCTTTTGATAATTTTTATCCAATTTGGTCTGAAGATGATGGATGCCAAATTTGGTGTTGACTGGACATAATTTGTAGGAGAAGTAGCAAAACAAACAGCGAACAAATCCAAGATGGCGGAAAATCTAATTAGGCAGACTTCATAGGGTGCATTGGACTCGTCATGACCCAGAGAATCCAGGGATGCCTGGCTTTTAAATTTGACACACAGAGTTCAATAGTTATGATCATAAACTTTCTTCCAAATTAGGCCCAAATTTGACTTGATGGTGGCGCTACAGCGTTGGCAGCACTTGGCCCAAATTTCATCAAAATGTTCCTTAGACCTTCCCCAATCAGTGTGCCAAATTTTACAACTTCATACCTTATGGTTCTATGGGTTGCCATAGACACCCTAGCCAGAAGAAGAAGAAACGGAAGAAGAAGAAAAGGTAGAATTACAATAGGGTGCCTATGCACCTTCGGCGCTTGGCCCCCTAATAAACTATATTAAAGTAATAGAAATATATTGAAAACATAATGATAAAAACATATAGTGATCATCTTACATCCTGCATCCATACCCTGCTCTTTCTAGCCTGTGTACTGTTTAGTACATGTGGTTGAAATCAGCGATGCGTAGCTGGAACGAGTCGAGCTCCTGTCCCAGTCAACATAAACCAAAGAGTCAAATAGAGGATATTCTCAGCAGGGGTTTTCTGGAATAACATCTGAATATCAGAGTTTTCCCTTAGGTTATCGGCCATAAAGCAGAATGACGATCAAATCAATACTCCGGGATTTCTGGTAAATCTCCGTGATTCATGCAAACAAAACAATCACTGACCTCCACATACCCAGAAGAACAGCCTGGATTTATAATTGCAGCAGATCTGGGAGGTAAAGTGTGTCCTTTGACATACACGGTCTATTACAGTCTTCATGTTTGCTATGAGAGGTTCATGTGCGCTATCCAGACAAGATCCCCTTTCTCAGACAACACCATGTGAAAGTTTACTTCTGGTTTCAGCAGTCAGGATGTCTGACAGCACCAGAAAGCGTTCTTAAGTCTGAAATGAGAGAATAGAACCCTCATTATTACTGTTACCATCACAATGTTTCCTATTACAGCACATCCTGAAGTATTTAATCCTATTACACTACAGCAGTTTATAGACTAACAAGTTTCTATCATGTGAAGCTTGTGAAGCTAGAATAGTAGTTTTGGGGGTTTTCATTGCTGTTGGTTTGGCTCTGGCTTCAGCTTCACTTCATCCATATATCCACAAGCAGCCAAACACTTTCTCAAGCATCATCTTACTCGGGCGATGATTTGATTTTCCACTTGTCCCCCGTCAGCGAATCAAAAAGTGTTTCAGAAAATACTTCGCAAAGCACAAATCCCACTAATGCCTGTATTCTGGTTTCACTCACATCAGACCAGTGAAATATTCTGAGATATCAGTCAGTACTGATCATGCTAGCAGTGCATAAAAATACACTGGCCCAGATGAATGTCCACAAAGAGACGAAGTGTAGAACCTGAGTTGATGTGGCTACAAAATGAGCTCATTATGCAACGTTCAATCTGCTAAGTTTGTAGCTTGGGAGGTGTCTTAGCTTGTCCACAGAGGAACAGTGTGGCTGCAGATTTTCATTCCAACCAAACATCTGATTTAAGATGTTCTTTATACAGGTGCAATCGGGTGTGATATAAACATAGGCAGAAATAATGGCGGGTTTGCTCTGGATTGCTGTGTACAAGACTCATCGATGACTGAGTGACGTCCACCATATTGGGGTGGTATTCCGTATGGGGAAAAAAAGTGCTCTGCACTGTCAAGAGGTCCAAAAGGAATCTCATGAAACTAGACGTAAGACAGGGTAGTGTGCCCTTTGGTACTAGACTACAATGCGATATATGACACTCGACATAATAAAGACACTATAACACATATTACCCCTGATAAGACTGAAAATATGCCATTGAACTGAGCTGATTTTATTCTACAATTCAAACTAGTGATCCCTGGAAGAAGCTACTCAAATATAAATTAATGACTACTTGATAAAAAGTTGTCTGAAACTAGCGCTCCAATACGGCGGCGATGCAAAACTCAATGACGCATCGCAGCCAAGCCAGTGCAGCATCCCTGCACTTAGACACCAATCAACCATAACATTAAAACCAATGACGGGTGACGTGAATAACATTGCGTATCTCGTTACAGTAGCACCTGTCAAGGGGTGGGATATATCAGGCAGCAAGTGCACAGTCAGTTCTCAAAGTTGATGTGTTGCAAGCAGGAAAAATGGGCAAGTCGTAAGGACAAGGGCCGAATTGTGATTGGTCAGAGTATCTCCAAAATGGCCGGTCTTGTGGTGTGTTCCCGGTATGCACTGGTTAGTACCTACCAACGTGGTCCAAGGCAGGACAACCAGTGAACCGGTGACAGGGTCATGGGCACCCGAGGCTCATTGAAGAGAGATATAGATATAATTAAATTCCCAATTAGTTTTACCATAATGGAAAACAATGCTGAGGGCAAAATGGCTTGTTTAAGTATTCACAACAAAATGACAAGCAAAATGACGGAAGTGGAATAAAATGGCATGCAAAACTGGCTTCCGCTAATATATAATAATCTATTTAATATGTAATAATTTCTCCATCCTGGTTGTGCTAACTTCACTTAAATGCTTATGTATGAAGAACAGAAATGCATTTTGTATGTTGCTGTTCGTGCATTTAGACGCCTACGCCAGTTCCCTACCGAACACGCAAGGTGTTTCGTGCAGATTTCACCTAAACACTGGCACAAACAGCTCAGTACATCAGTCCTCATGTGTTTCTGAGCTTGTCCTTATCTTCCTAAATTGAAAACTGTTCCTGTGCTGCTCATGAATAGGGTCTGTTCAACGAACAGACCCAACAGCAATAGCCCCAGTTTGGCCCTGATTACCGCATGACATCAGCTCTACCTTTCCCCCTCTTTCTAGGACTTTTTCTATATTAACAAGAACTCAAGGCTGCTCGCCTGTAGCACAGTGGCACAAGATAAAGTAATGTTCGAATGTTCTGTGTGCGAGAACCCGAGGGGGAGGTTTCTGGCAGCGCAGGGTCTCAGCGTTTGGTAACCATCAAAGATTGCTCTTACTTAATCGTAAACAGGGATATCAAAGAGCGTCGGATTCTCATCTGCTCTCCTCGTTGCTGCAGAAAAAGATGCAGACAATAGGGTGCTTTGTGCCGTCCTGGAAGAGCTGTAACCCCGCTTCCTGTTTTACGGGAATTGGCCAATGAGGGCACTTGGCGGAGCACTTTGTCGCCTCGCTGCTTGGTTAAGACCGGCCGAGCGAGCAAACATACGTAGGGGAGACAGTGGGTAGAGTGTGTCCTGTCTCAGTCTGGCCTCAGGATCACATTCACATACACAGATTTATAGATAAACTTCACAGTTTTCTTTTTTTTCTTTTTTTTTGTGATGTTTAACAGGCATTTCAGAGAGAGAAAAAAAAACAATAGTTTGACTTCTTGCTTGATCAAGGCAGGCTGTTTAGGAGTTTTAACGCTGGCTGATGTTCAAGATCAGGGCTTTTCAACCTTTTTCTGGGCCAGAGACACCATTTTAAAGGTCTAAAATGCGTTGGTCAGCAGATGGATGTTGGTTTAGTTTGGGTCACGTTCATGGGGTAATGTTTCTGAGCATAAAGCTGGTTTTCACCAGACACATCAAGAAACGGAGCATGCGATTCTATTCAAATGCGATTCGATTCTAATGAGATTCTCACTTCTTCACTCTGCAGCAGTTTGACCTTTCATGGAGTCTGGTTAACACCCAGCGTCACAGCATCGCTGCGGTCGGCTGCAGATTTAAATAAGGTCCATCTGCTGTTTACAGCATGCATCACTCGATTATGTAAAAGAGTTCTTTCATAACACATTCCACTTTAGGAACTCTTATTTGGCAACGATTATCTTAACGAACTGAGCGTTTAGTTGAGAACGACACACGAGTAGAAATGGTGCCGCCATCTTTGCACGTATTCTACAATTAAGCAAGTTGTGTAACATCGTCATCTAAAGAAAGATATAACGTCAACACAGTGGAATAGAACCTGTAATGTATTCTCATTTTTCTAACGTCTTATGAATATATTTACAGAGAGCGTTCCTGAATACTGTATGTGTGTTTTGTGAAATTGCGATAACATCGTTGCTCTCATCTTTCCAGTGGTGAATCAAGACGGCCAGCCGCTCATCGAGGGCACGTTAAAGGAGAAACAGGTGCGCTGGAAGTTTATCAAACGCTGGAAAACGCGCTACTTCACTCTGGCTGGTAACCAGCTCCTCTTCAGGAAAGGGAAATCAGTAAGTGTCTCGTAGCAGGACGATGCAAAATGGACTGCAAAAATGGATGAAAAAGTGGGTTTTAACCAAGCGGGTTAAGGGTCTTGCTCAAGGGCGCAACAGTGGCTGCTTGGTGGTGCTGGGGTTTTGACCTCATGACCTTCTGATCAGCAGACCAACGCCTTAACCACTGACAACGTGTTTAGACTCAGGTGATGAGACTGATGTGGATGATGATGATAATCAAATTGAGAAATGAACTCGCATTGTAAATGTATAATTATTTAAATCTCGTCACTAATGCGGTTTTTTTTTTTTTTTCCTAGTCAGTAGATTAGGTTATAAATCTAGAGTAAGGCACTTCCAATTGCGTTCCAATTGCGAACGCAATTGCGTTCCAATTGCACTTCCAATTCCAATTGCGCAATTCTTTCAGCGCAATTGGAACGAAATCTTTAAAGTGGGATTGTCTCCATTTTCAGAAGAGGAATATATTTCAGCTCAGCGTGTAGTTTTCAGAACTATTTCTAATGCAAACTGTCCAAATTTGCTCACCTGAAGGGTTTTCCCAGGCCGCCACACCACCGTGTACCGTTCTGTAACCTCCCGCGAATACACTCATGACTCGGGTGTCTTTTTTTTTTGTTTCTCCTGCTCCTCATAACTGAATCATGACGAAACAGTAAGTCAAGCGAACTCTCGATAAGGTCTAAGGTTCCTCTACTGGGTTTACAAAACCTGAATGTAATAATATAGCATGCAGTATTAGCCCCCGGGGTTCACCTGCATCCAAGGCATGATTGCCATAATGCATGATTCATACAATTTTTCATGCCGAAAGATGGAAATCAGCATTCAGGGTAGCTAGAAAATGGGGAGAAAATGAAAAACAGGAAAACTAGAGAAGCCTGCAGTATGTTTTAACAGTGCATTTCAATTTAACAACTGAGCTGCAAGCCAATGATGGTGGGGGTTCACTCCAGCTTGAACCAAAAGGACCACGAAGGGAAAAAAAAAAAAGATTTTATAATCAAAAGCATGCTGAGAAGACAAAGAGAAAAAGATATTGAGGTCAGTTTGTCATGACTGAAGAGAAAGCCAAATAAACCAAACGCCAGTGTGATAAAGGAAATGAGGAAAATTCATTCAGCTCAAGTTAAATGGAAAACAAATTGTCCTGCTTACCATTCTGTTTGGATATGTTTCTGACCTCGCCAGTTTCATTTATTTAGAAAAGGAAAAACTGTACAAATTATAAACTACTAAGGAAGCAATTTTCAACATAAATATCTTTTGAGCCCTGTTCTACATACAAATCGACTCTGCGGTTTTCAATTACACGCTTTGTTAACATTTACAACGTTTGCAGGCAAAAGCAGAGTTTTTTTTTATCGTCCGATCGCAAACTTTTCGTACCGTTTTATTTGAGTTCAGCTCGATGAGCTCTGCCGCTTGACGAAGCACAGTGTGTAACCGACAGGACTCTGGAGAGCGTTAAGTGTGCATGAGGTTTATTAACGTGTAAGCCAAAGTGCCAAAAGAAAAGAAAACAAGAAACAGGCAAGGGTAACAAACCCAAATCTGCATCCAGCACAACCAGGCCAAAACAGTAATCCAAAGAACAATCCAAAACACAGGCGAGTTCACTCAACTCGCCACCGGTGTTCTGATGCATCCAGCAACCAATCACTGCTCACCATCGTTCCCGTCGACCAATCACGACTCACAGTCCCTTCGTTCTTCATTTTAAACTCTCGTCCTGGCATATTTACAGTCGTAAATGTGACGGTTTTTTCCCCATCCGTAAGCATACTACTACTCACGACCGCTGCTTCATTTCGTTCGCGTTCTTGACCGAACGTCTAGAATTTTATAAATACCGAGCTTGTGGTGCCGTGACCGAAGACATCCAAAGTCGTTCTATAAGAAACGAGTTATATATAACCTGTTCTTTTCTGTTCAGTTACAGCTCTTTTCACATATTCAAGCATCTTCTGAAAATCTTCCTTCTTCATATAACCCGAATTTGTCATTTGGTATGCAGATGATCATGACGAGTCGATTAATATACAAAACATTTGGTTTACGTCCCGTCGTCTGGCCACTTCTAGTGACGTCTACTGACTTCTGAGTATGCATTAGCTATATTTATGTGCAAAGAGTTAGCAACGATACACAGAACACAAACTAGATGATTGGCAAGACTTCGCAAACTCAGCGGCTGTGACGTTAAACCACGTGATTTTTAGATCGTGTATGTTAGACCGTGAAGTTCATCTGCTGGCGTGGAGGTGTAATGTGTTAAAGGCTGTTATTCTAGTTACTATCTACCTACGATTCTAGTTACTATCAACCGTCTAATATCCGTCTCGTTACTCATCGTGCTAATGAAACGCCACGACTCTGCAACTATGGACGAACGGCACGTATAATCAATCGACAGAAAGTTCTGAAGATCTTTTGCCTTTGATGGAGATTTATTCATAGATGTTTTCAGACAGCAAACTATCTCCAGAGCGAGGCTTGAGAACGTGAGACAGCCTGAGAATAAAGCGAGAATAAAAGCAAATGACAATTATCAAGAAAGCACACCAAGCCATCATAACCCACAAACCGCTTCCCAGCGTCTGTTCCCACGTTTTAAGAGCCAACGTTCCACCAAATATTGAATCGTAAGCATTGGGAGTTGGAATTTACCCTGTGGTGGTTTGCAGTACTTCCCCTTCATGTTCTTTCATTGTAGAAACTCCTTCGAGGAGCAGTGCATACACTCACAGACGTTAAGCACGACGAGGTAACACACAACAGAGCCCAGAGAGCAAAGAGAGAGAGAGAGAACAGGGTTTAGGGATCTCCAAGGTTAAAAGATACATACCTTTATATATTTATAGGGATCAGATGGTTTTAAATTATTAATAATGGTTAATAATTATTACAGGAAATATCAACATGCTATTATCAAAGTTGTATTAATTTATATCCTATTTCTAATTATATTTATATGTTTATTATGGAGGTCTTATAGTTATTAGTCTCTTTTAACTGGTCACATGAATTGAATGGGTTTAATCCAAACCTCAGTAACTGAAAGTAACTTTAAAAAAAAAATTAAATAATAATAATAATGTTAACTTTGGCACAATGTGTTGTGTAATTGGAAAGTTCAGGGATAAAATGCGTTCCAATGGCTCTAAGGCTCCAAAAACCAGACGATTACTGAACGCATTGAAATAATATTGAAATAGTTGTTGGGGAAAATAAATGTGTGTGGATGTGGATCCATGGGATTTATTTTTACAGTTAAATCGGTTTCTGGGTTGAACAAGTTTGAGAACCCCGGAGAGCCCTAAATAGACGTAACTTCACATTAGCACTTTCCATTGTTTAACGTTAAATGAACATTAGCGCTCAAAAACCTTTGAACGTTAAATTATCCCTCAAAAATATGACGTGCAAAAAGAGCAATCTTCTTTGTTTCCAAAGAAGATGAGCCAATCGGCACGCGAATCTGGAATGACTGACAGATGCGTGCGGCGTTTAGAGCTCTCGGATATTAACTGCCACCTCGGAAGCCCCGCCCCCTTTCCCCCATCTCACAGCGGTCTTCTTCTTCCTCGGTTTTCTCCCCTTGGAGAACGTTTTGAGACGTGGCGTCCTCGCTTTCCGTCACGTCAAACAGAGACCGTTTTGAGTTCATTCGTGTGAAATAAAAACTATGGATCTATGGATATGTCTTTGACTCGACTAACTAACTTTGACTCGACAAGTACGTCGTTATCCGCAGTATATCACATCGCTATGTTTATTTAGGGATGATACAGAGCATTTTGGACTACAACAAAGTGTCAAATCGAACACTTTACAGATCATTTTAATGGTAAAATTAAAATTCAGGTGTCTAAAGGTCCTGTTTTTCATCGTCAGCTGTTTTTTTTTGTTTGTTTTTTTAAACAAGTCGTTATTTTGCTAATCAGATCACAGAGACTAAAACGAATTAAAAATCGATGAAAGTCTGTAAAAATTCTTCCCTCTCTGAGCAAATGTCTCTAGCCCTGTAGCTGGTTTCAGGTCCGATGAGATGCCTTCAGCTAAACATTACATTAAAGCTTAAACATTACAAGCACTTGAGAGATTTGTGTAACAGCCGGACATGACGGTTTTCCAGAGCACTCACTGTAGACAGTGTCGTGTGAATTCGTATAGTCCTATACGTAAATAATGCTGTATATAAAACAGTCTGTATCGTCCATAATGAATGACACGAGTGAGTCGCTGAACTAGGGACGGTTCGTTCTGCTGAAATACATCAGGAATGTGGTCCACCTGCTCGTACAGCCTGTCTAACGGGGTTTAATTTTATTCTCTGTATGCTGGATTGCAGTTTACATTGCAGTTAGGTTCAAATGAAATCTCTGTGTAACGCAATGCACTGAATACAGTATTGTTTAATTCTGTTCCCTGACCCAGAAGGATGAGCTGGACGACAACACTATCGAGCTAAGCAAAGTGCAGAGCGTGAAGGTGGTGGCAAAAAAGCGACGGGACCGCGGCCTACCTCGAGCTTTCGAGATCTTCACGGACAATAAGACGTACGTGCTGAAGGCCGAGGACGAGAAGCACGCAGAGGAATGGCTGCAGTGCATCAACGTGGCTGTAGCGCAGGCCAAAGAGCGCGAGAACCGAGAGGCTACGACGTACCTGTAGGTCCGTGCCACCCGGGGAACGCAGGAGTGAGCGTCGAGAACTCTTTTAAGAACTACTAGACGAAAAGGCACTATGGGAAATGGTAGACTGTTTTGTAATATCCACTATAAATCCTGGAGCCATTTTGCACATGAGCGGCATGACAAGTGATGATGTGGTTTTCCAGTATTCAAGTGGGGGGGGGGGACTCCATCCTGTACCGGACTCTTAAAGCTTTGATCATTCAGTACGTGGGGTGAAGATGACAAGATTAAAGCCGGCTGTATAGCTCAAACGAAAAAGACGTGACGCAGAAAGATTCGTTTTGTGCAAGAAAGAGGCTGTGGTTTCGATTCATTCATACCCCATGGTCAAAAACAGAACTCCTAACCACCGTGTCTTTTGTTCTGCGACGGGTCTAAATATTATATAAATATTATATGGTTGCTTTGGATCTCTGGACAGAGCTGCAGTATGATTTCCAGGTCCATTGTTTGTGCAGTTGTAGCTAGCGGTCATGGAAACACTAACAGTGGAGTTACAAAAAGCAGTACTAGTTTTCAAAACGTACTGGGATCCTGCGTATAGTTTAATCAATATATACGAATTCCACGACGTTCATCCTCTCACCTCCTGGTGTCTCGTTAGCAGTGTGAGGAAGTACACTGTGGAACAGCACACACACTCCGAGCTGTAATTAAATCATCTTTAAATCCTGCCTAATCTATTCAGGGAGAACACACTGTGCTGTGCTCGGTCTCTATTAATCCCCCTCTCAACCCTGCAGGAAGACACTGGATGTTCTCGGACATATGAGAACACGGACGTTCACTCTGGGGCAAAAAAAATTCGTTCCAATTGTTCAATGTTAGGAGCCACTTCCTGCGAAGACCAATACACCAGAGCAGAGCTTCTCAACAGACTGTCAATCGTCCGCGGGAGGACATCAACACTGAATGAAACGACACTGACACTTTATTTTTTAATCATTTTATTTTTATGTAGTCTGTTTAATCTAGCAAGGAATAACAACGTTAACATGCCAAGACTGAAGTGTGGAGAAACTGAGGTAACACGGGGGTTCATTTTGAATATATTGAAGCCGTATGCTAACATTTAGAGGCCAGAAACTAAGTAAATCGCGCCCGTGTATTATGAACGAATCGTGTTACACTGTTCTTGGCCACGTCTTCAGTATCTGATGGCCACAAATTGTATAACTTGTGCCAATGATGTAATATTTGGTGGGAAGGTCATCAAAATGTGGCCTCCATTTTTTTTTTTTTTTTTTTTTTTTTTTTTTTTTGTGTCTCATTTTTCATGGTGTGCCAATACTTTTGGAGTTGACTCTATCGTGTTGGATAGTTTTATTTCATTGGAAACGTGGAGGTACATATAGACAACCCACAATGGCGTCCGGTCAGCTCAGGGCAAAACTAATAAACAAACCACCTCGTTTAACTGAAAAAGAGATAAGACGCTGAAACATATACCTGTACCTATACAGATTGTTTCTTTATTATTTAAATAGATAAATGACTTCCCTTTCTCTCTACAAATCTAGCCAATAAACACAGACGAGCTAGCAAACCAGACAAAAAAAAAAATGGTAGCTGACCCGGTCACCTGGACAACAAACGAATAGCTTAGGCTCCTACACCAGGAAGTCGAATCCGAACCACGAAGCACGACACCAGAGCACTCCGTCTGGTCAGAGATGTCCGAGCTCATGCAGATGGTATGAGAACACATATTAGGAACCCACGTTAGGAAGTGAGCGTAGCATGAGACATCTGGACAAAGAAGACACACACAGATCAACACAGAAATAACACAACCCACAAGGTGCAGAGAAGTAACAACGCTAACTGATGCTAACTGTGCATCCGCACGCTCGGGTTCCTATATGTTAACAGTAGACATGGATTTTGTTGGATTACAAGCCAGCACTCTGCAAAGGTATTTTCATTTTTTTAACCTTTCGTCCAATCATACGCTTTGTCATTCAGTCCAAACATCAGTTATAAATCCACCAAACTGGGCTGAAAAAGGTTATATAAAACACATAGTCATTTGAAATGGGGACATTTTCTGTTGACTGTTAACTGGGAAGTGGAATGCATAGACCCCTGAGGGCTAAAGAACACAAAACAGATCTTGAGACAATGAAATCATCGTTGCATACAGTGCTGTGAAAAATGATTTGCCCCCATCCTGATTTTCCTCCGTTTTTGTGTGTATCTCATGCTAAATGGTTTCAGAAATTAAAACCGAATCGAAGGTAAAACAAAGGCGACCTGAGTAAACACTAAATACAGTTTTTTAAATGATAATGTTATTTATTGAAGCAAAAAAAGGTGACTGAAATCCATCAGTCTAGGAAGGGTTACAAAGCTATTTCAAAGGCTGTGGGACTCCAGAGAACCACAGCGAGAGCCGTTATCTCCAAATGGAAAAACTCGGCACTGTAGTGAAGCTTCCCAGAAGTGTCCGACCTTCCAAAATTCCTCCGGGTGCACAGCGACGACTCATCCAGGAAGTCAGAAAAGAGCCAAGGACAACATCAAAGGACGTACAGGCCTCTCTTGCATCAATAAAGGTCACTGTTCATGACTCCACTATCAGAAAGACACTGGGGGAAAATGGCTTCCATGGAAGAGAGGCGAGGTGAAAACCGCTGCTAACCCGGAAGATCATTAAGACTCGTCTGAATTTTGCTAAAACACACCTTGATGATCCTCAAACCTTTTGGGAGAATGTTCTGTAGATTGAGGAGTCGGAAGTGGAACTGTTTGGAAGACGGGAGTCCCGTTACATCTGGCGTAAACCAAACACCAAATTCCACTAAACGAACATCATACCTACAGTCAAGCATGGTGGAGGTAGTGTCATGGTGTGGGGATGCGTTGCTGCTTCAGGACCTGGGCAACTTTTAATAATTGAGAGAAAGATGAATTCTGCTCTCTACCAGAAAATCCTAAAGGAGAATGTCTGGTCTTCAGTCTGTAAGTTGAAACTCAAGCGCAACCGGATTATGCAGTAAAACAATGATCCAAAGCAGAGGAGTAAATCCTAGTCCTAGAAGTAAATGAAAGACTGATCTCCAGTTATCGGAAGAGTTTGTTTGCAGTTTTTTCTACTAAAGGTGGCAAGTTTAAGGGGGCAGTTATTTTTTTTCACATGGGATAGGTGTTGGATAACATTTTTTTTTCTTCTAATATAAAGGGGCTCCTAACATTGAACAATCCACAACACTTTTCTGACTAAACCAGACTTGGCCCTTGTGTGTGTGTGTGTGTGTGTGTGTGTGTGTGTGTGTGTGTGTGTGTGTGTAGGTTCACCCACACATCCACAAAGCTGATGTAATCCACCCTTTCAGTAACATTCGCCAGTTTTTCCTTCACTTTCCCTGCGATTTTCACATCTGGCCTTTTAAACTGACATGCAGTTCTGGCCTGTGTAGAGCAACTCTCTGAAATGACTCGGAGATTGTACGGTGATTAGAATGAGTCAGTAGTAACTGCTTTTAGGGAACACGGTTCTTTCGGTCGTTCCTCAAGTGAGAACCTGTCAAATTTCCACGTAGAAAAATAAACACACAAGCGTGCTTTCCTGTAAGAAATGGTCTCAAGTACAGCCCTTTGTGTTTTTGGAAGCGGAGTAACCTGTATGAATTACCCGGATAAGTGTGTTGTACTAATTCTAAATGATTGCTCATGATTTACTTCTGATTTGGTTCGAAGGTGTTGATTAGTTTCCTGTAACAGCAGCTCTGGCAGTAGTAGCAGGTTCATAGTCAAGCCCTCGTTCTGATGCGTTACCGTTTCTATAGGAACAGCTCATTCACATCGTCGATGTCATCGTTGATGCGGTGAGGTTTCCTGTAAGGAGATGTTTATTTATCATGTAGGGAAGGAGTCTCCAGTGTCAGCGCTTTGTAACACTCAGAGGTAAAGCTGTAACTCGACGTTTTCTGACGTCTTCGGGACCGAAGAGTTTCCTCTTGTCAAGCGTTTTATTTTTTATTCACATGAAGAGAAAAAAAGAGGCTGGTGACAGAGCGACTGTTTATAGCTGCTGGAAGACGTTCCACAAGACTTAAATGGAACTATAAACAGATAAACAAATTTGGATTGTTGACAAAGTGCAGTGGTATAAGTAAGAGGACACTTCAGAGCGATAATCAATACACTTTGGTGTGGTAGCAGGAACTACATAGCTTCATCACACCACCCTGTTGTTGATTATTTTCCTATGACAGCACTACCCCAAGTGTTTTGTTCCTGACTTAGTAAAACTACTTTGTAACCTTTCTACTAGTTCTTTTCAAGGTTTCGTTTGATAATTAAACGTTCTTAGTTTCCGCCAAGGGTTCTATTTGGAAGCATTTCTGATTTCTGCAAACCAAACAGTTTTCTTCGCGACTGTAAGCCAAAACGTTCACACACTGTCAGCTAATCTTATGTTCTTTCACTAATGTCACACTTGAGCAAGGCCATGCATGCATGAGCGTTTTTGATGATTTCATTCCTATTTTTTTTTTTTTTTTAAATTTAAAAAAAAGAGCACAAACCCAGAGAACATTTGACCTCTGGTGCATTTATCTGCGGTGTAACTCTGGCTGCTCTGCGTTAGCATTTCCACCTTCAGCTCTGTCTCGAGCGTCCGATCGATTGAACCCTGATTGACGCACCTTGCCAAAACGATGTTTAGTAATCATTTGTGGTGATTTTTAATGTTTTGTTTCATTTATCTTGTTCCAACTGTATTTCTGCGTATACAGCTGTGTAAATATTTGGGGGGGGGGGGGGGTGGAATAACTATCGCATGAGTCAGCATTTTTTCAGGAAATATATTTCTAATGACACTATGCGCGTGAAATTTTCACCAGACATCAGTATTAACTCAAGAAATCCGGAAATATAAAGAATTCACAACATTAAAGTCCATAAATAAAGTTATGTGGAATAAAGTGGAATGACAGCAGAAAAAAAGTATTTCATGTGAATAGCTTCATTGGAAATATATTTACTGGAAAATATGTTGACACGTTAAATACTTATCACCCCCCCCCCAACCCCCCCCCCCACCCCGCTGTGTGTGTGTCATAAAAAAAATAACAGATTTATTCATAACTAAGGAACTATTTACTGTGAAAAAGCCTTTTGTCACGATTGAGCTCCTTTGAATGTGCGATATATTCGAACGTATTATATGTACAGAGAATCAAACGATAACTCGAATAAATAGCAGAATTTTGTTAGGATGTACAGATCATTTACATATACGTCGTCATATTATTAAGCAGTCGTGTGTGTACAGTATGTCTACATTTGTGACATGAGCTGGGGTGTAAGGACAAAGGAGCACAGTGACGTTACGTAGATATGTTACTGAAAAATAAGTACGTCTCTCCGAAGTCAGGTTTATGAATGTATTACATTATATCATGTTATAGTAAACTTTTCTGATGCATATGCTACTTAAATACATTCAACTACAATAAATAAATGCTACATTTTCTTTACATACATTTAATAAACTATAAGATTTCTTTTCATCACTAATTCTAATCATCTAACCATCTGGAGCATTTTTCTAATCAGTCCCATGGTCCAATTTCCTGAAAACGAGAAATAAAAGCGGGTTGTTTATTTGGAGTAAATGAACACAAGAAACGGGACTTGATTTTCAACATACGCATTGCTCAGTGTCTCTACAGCCTGTAAGCCTTACATGCCAGGTCAGGATAGTCGTTAGGTTTGGTAATATATTTATAAACAAGTAAATACATGGCGCACTAATTATATCTTTGTTAATATATTAGTAAAATTTTGTTCATTCATTCATTCATTAAAGGTCAGCAGGGAGGCTGGAGACTCACCGCTTTGTTTTTCTGTTCCCGACACGCCCGATCCTGCTAATGAACGACTCCTCGGATCTTTTTTCGAAGGCGTCGTTACATGCTATTTATTAATATATGAGATAATTAAATATTAGTGGTTAATTATAGTTAGTGTGTGTTAGCTGCAGTGTGTAAGCTGCATTACTGGAAGATTACGCACATGTCGCTGTTTTACAGTTTAGTGGTCATTTTGTCATTTTTAGCTTTCTGTGAGCTTCGCCTTTTATGGAGTTTCGTGGGCGTGCGTCAGTGTAAATCAGCTGTCCCGTGAATGCACTCGGGGAAATTATGGATGAACGGCATTTCTCAACTTATATGCACGAGTATGAAGAATAGCAGCAGGATTGTTGTCAATGGCGGTCATTTTTAATTCAGTTTAGCCACGAAAACGTTCACATACAACTTTACTAAAGAAAAAAAAAAACAACAGGAAGTTATTCGCTGATCCGGTCAAAGTAAGCGGTTTATCTTCGCCAGGGTCACGGTGGATCTGGAGTCTATCGTGAGAACATTGGGAATGAGGTGGGAATACAGCCTGGATACGATGGCAGAACATCACGGGGCACCTCACACACATGTTCACATCCAGGAGCATTTAAGTGTAGCAAATCCACAGACGTGTTTCTGGGAGGAGAGAGGAAACCGGAGAGCCCGGAGGAAACCCATGCGAGAACACGTGAGGTGACGCCGCTACCTGCTGCACCACCAAATAATAACGAGCTACTGTGCGAAGAGGGAAGGTTGAGCATGCTTAAATCTTGAAGAACGAGGCTGAAGTTGGCATGTAGGTCTGAAATCGTTTAGAAGACACATTTGTGGGGTTTAAAGCTTGACCTCAAACCGAGCTTTTTCAGGAACGCTGTTAGAAATTCGCAAACTGTGTACTCTTGCAGGTTTTTTTGGGGGGTCTAATGGGATCACAGTCCTCATTCTCACCTCTACGTTAGATCTGTTGTCATGGTGTGATCGTATCATCTCTCTAACACCGCGAGCTCTGGGTCATCAGTGATGTTAATCCCAGTCTAAATTAAATCACTCCTGAAAGCAGAGATGATGCACATGGTAACACTCAGTGTGCGAGGGTCAGCAGGGCCGCTCGCTCCGTGATCACTGGCTGTCATGGTGGTCATGGAGAGGGGATTGCGTACCTCTTTCTCTGAGAGTCTGCTCTTTCTCCACATGTAAGAGCCTGATCAGCTGAGACAGCAAGTTTTCAAAATTCTGTCACGTTTGGGGGTTTGGGACTGGATCGCATCCAGATGATTCCATTAGTCCGTGTGTGTGTGCGTTAGCAATAAGTCCAGTTTAATTGGTCAACCTTGGACAGACCGAGTCCAAGTTCCCAGTCATACATGAAATGCTGAAAGATTTAACAGACAAATCTCCTAATAAGAGCGTGGATGTGGTCTCATAACTCACATCCTTTTTGCTGTTATGGCCTGCTGCAAACGAGACATCAGCTTCTGCAGCGTTCCTGAGGAATCTTCTCCCGTTCCTCATGAGCAATAGCCTCCAGTTCAGTAATATTCTCGGGTTTGCGTGCTGCAACCGCCTTCGTCAAATCCCACCAGAGATTTTCTATGGCGTTCAAGTCAGGTGACTGTGATGGCCCTGGAGAATCTTCCAGGACTTCTTCTGCAACCAAGCCTCGGTGGAATTTGAGGTACACTTGGGATCATTGTCCTGTCGGAAGGTCCGATGACGCCCAAGCTTCAGCTTCCTCACGGACGTTTTCTCCTAGGATATTCAGTAATATTCTTGTACTGTTGTGAGGGATTCTATTCAGGGGGGTGGATCATTCTGAGACTGGAGAAGTCATTAGAAGTTGCATTTTCGGTTGAATTTGGGGAAACCGCTTGAAGCATTCGTTGTTTCATTCATTCAGTTGCTTTTGTTTGATCTGTTCATTGGAAACAGCTGAAAGTCTGTACATTTTGACAATAAACCTGATTTGCAGTGGGGGCTGAATCATTTTGATTGCAACTGTAGATGAGTGTGTGTGTTCTATAAGAATTAGCTCTGTGCGAGCTGGACCCGTTCCCAGTCTGGAGCTCTTTAAGGGAATGACAGAAAAGGCCGCCTGCCAGTCTATATACATTTAAACCTTCACTTTCTGTTGTTTTATTTATAACTTAGTTATATAATTTATCTATAACTTATTTAAGCCAAATACTCTTAAATATAACAAAAATTAATTAAATTCATTTTTGTTATATTGAAGTGGATTTGGCTTAAAGAAATTGATTTATCAACGTAAAAATTTCGAGGTAATTAGTTTCCTCAGATTTTTTGGGTTAAATGAACTTATCCGGTTTTACAGTGCGGGCCAAGACGCGTCACGTGACGTCTCTTCGGCTCACGTGCGTCGAACACAAGTACAGCTAAAAGGTCTCGTTTACCGACAAACATCACTGTGAAAGATCGTGCAACACGTTTGCGCTATTGCAGTTTCGCCAGTCCGAGGAGTATTCCGCAAAAAAACGCACAGAAAAACAAAAAAAACACTTCTGTTTTTTAAAAAAAGCAGCAGCAAAATCGAGCATTTTCAGTCGCGGAAATCACAAAAAACAAACTCCATGAAATCCTGTACGGACTGAGAAATGTCCTAAATTGCATCCGCATTAAACTAGCGGTTCTCTTGTATATCTTTTTTATTTTTATTTTTTTTTACATCTATTAAGCCAAGTATTCCTTTAGCAGAATGTTTTATCCATATTTTTTTCTCGAAACTCAGTGTGTCATGGAGTCCCCCCTTTCTGTCACGGTTCCCATGGTGACTAGCGCCAGGTGCTTCTGTCTCCGCCCCGTCCTCTTATCGGTTTGTTATCCAGAATCAAATCCCCCCCGCCCCCCCAATGACTAGTTCCCTTTTTTTTGTGTCCCAGGTTTTGTTTTCCTGTTTTAGTCCCAGGATTTTCCCAGGATTATCCCATTTTGATGTTGCCTGCACATGCATCCGGAGTCATTCACCTGCGTGTTGCATGCAATACTTTAATTTAGCTTTTGTTGCAGCAGGTCTCTTTCACAAACATATTCCGGTGTGCTAAAATGTTTCCTTAGCTACTTATTTAGTCATTCTAACGACATCCGATTATTTCTGGATCATTTTTCTTCCTTTTTCCCCTTTAAATTGTCGTTTTCTGTTGATAGTACATGCAGTACATTCGCTTTAGCCCGCGTAGACCCTGTCACTAAATCAGCTGTGTATTGTATATGATGATCCCTAAGTAGGACGTCCTCTCAGCCTGTCCTTTCCATCATGAGAAACACAAAGAACATGACATGTGCTATTAGTTTGTGTGTATTCTGGTCATGTCAAACCCAGAGTTTAGCTCTGTAAACTGTCTGGAGCCATCATTCGGCCCAGGCTTACCTTCCTCACTCCCTTAAATACGTATATTTTAGTTTTATTGGATCATATATACTGAGTAAGAAGCTGAGAGTTTAACATGTTAGTCATCACCAGACTGGGGGGTGGATTTGCCCCCGTGTGTGTGTGTGTGTGTGTGTGTGTGTGTGTGTGTATGATTGTTCCCAGATCTCTGAATAACCTTTACACACCGAAATAGATGCATTTCATTGTTTTAACTCAGGAACGTTCCAGATCTTGAAGCATATCATTTAGAAAATATTACAAGTTATTCCGGGAGACTAATCGGAAAGATATGTTGTTGTGAAAGTATCTATTAATGGTGGAAAACTCATCATACACTCCTGTTCACTGGAAAAGAAGAATCATTTTACATCGCAGATTATTTTACAGTTTATCGTCTCACCTTAAAACACATTGATTACTTACTACTATGGATTATTCACGAACTACGGTAACAATTAAATCACAGAAGTTTTTTTTATTCCACTTATACCTCATCAACTTGCCAATGATTAAATTTTTATTTTTTTTTTTATTTTTTATTTTTTATTAAAGAACAACATGTTTTTTTTTATCTCTTTATAGTTACATTTAATGTTGTGGAACTTCCGTGAAACTAGTCAGTTCCTGTTCTTGTCGTTCCCTCACCAACTGAGAAACCGTAAAGCGTAAACTCATCTGTCCTGAAGATGTCGGAAAACGTAAAGTTACAGCTTTACCTCCGACACTGGAGACTCCTTCCATAAATGTTTTAAAAAATAAATAAATAAGGTCCCTGCTTTCACCATACAAGTCCCTACGAATGAGCTGTTGCTATAGAAACGATAACGTATTAGAACGAGCTGTTGTAGAAAACTAATCAACACCTCCTGACCAATCCGAATCCGACGGCAGATTATCACAAGGGTTTCATATATTATTTGCTTTTCTGATGAAGTAGACGTTAACAATGTAGAACTTGGTGTAATTCGCACACACACACACACACACACACGCACACACACGTGCCAAGAAGACCAATGAGAACCAAACTCACCACCATGTTTGTAGTATTGTGTCCTAATTATGTTTAAACTGGAGAGAACGTGGGCTCGTTTTTGGAAAACGTTTGCATTTCCTCTCCACTTGACCCCGTGTGTGGGGATTAAATTGCCCGGTGTCCCACTCAGTCGTCATGCCGAGAGCGGTCTTCCTACTATAAACACACAAGGAGAAAAGAAATACGTCAACTAAATGTCAATACACAGAGGATTTCAGGCATTAAATGTCATTATGCTAACGTCTCCCAGAAAACGAAAGCACTGCGGCCATCGGGTTAAGATTCAGAGTTAAAATGAAAAGTTTGCTTTAATGACTTGAAAGAAGTTTCGGGGGAGAAGCAATGTTCGTGCATCAAAAAAAAGGAAAAAAGCCATGTGACCTGAACGTGCTGCTATTTATCATCTGGTTGTGCCGTGTGACACTGGCACCGTGCTTTCTGCTCCATTTGCTGTGCGTTTTCCGGCTGGCAGAGCGAGCCAATCGCAGAAAAAATATATATAAAGCCTATTCAGCCCCATGAAAAGAGCTCAGTGACACCATTAGACTCCAGCTCTATTCTTACAGCCTTGCCTCACAAAAACTCTGAGCTGTCCTCCATGTAACTTAGCGCAGATGTTAATGAAATGAAAGCGTACGCGCTTTCACGGTTGATCCGTCACATTAAGGATTAAAAAGAAAAAAAGCAACGATTCATTTCCAACCGAACGGCTTCGACGTCTGTCAGGGATCCTGTCAGAACAATTCATTTAACGTCTGTGATTTCAGTCCACGGACCGATACCGCGAGGCGATTGTTTACAGTATCTTAATGCGCTCGTTCTAATACGTTTCTATAGCAACAGCTCATTCACAGGGACTCTCCACTCTCATAAAAAGTGTGTAGTGGTGGATACAGTGAGGTTGTCTGTTTAGTCCACAGAGTCGGTGCTTTTGTCAGAGGTCAGAGGTAAAGCTGTAGCTTGAGGTTGTCTGAAGGATGGAGCGCTCTGCAGTTTCTGCAGTGTTTATTTATAACTGCTATAACGTAAGTGAGAAGCGGAGCCGAACCTGTTTCATGGACGTTCCACAACATTAAATGTAACTATGTACCGATAAAAAATGTAAATAAATGAAAGAAGTATGACCTGTAATTTTTTAACGAATAGAAAAATGGTAATTGCTGTGGTGTAAGAGGAATAAAGCACTCGAGGATGTGCTGTAACTGTGGAGTGGTCACATTAACGCCACTTCATCACACCACCCGGTTGTTGATTATTTTTCTCTAAGAGCACGACACAAAATGTTTTAAGGCTCACTTATAAAAGTCCGAGGCCCTGATAACACCCAAGTAGCACGTTATCAAGTTGTGTGGGTGTTTTTTTGTATTTACATAATTGCACTAATTAAGTCACTTTCGAGGTAGGGCTTGGAAACCAAAGGCAAATGAGTGTGATATTTGTTCTTGACAGCTGCAGAGAGTTCAGCTCTCTATCTGAAATTAAAGAAAATGTTTTCCCAAAATGTATAGAAATGAATGTCTGAACTTGCTGAGAGAAAAGTTTCGAAAAAAAAAAAAAAAACTGGTTCAAATGACTTTACTTAGGACCACGGATTATTCGCAGCATGGAGCAAGGAGCTTCAGAAAGCCTTTCTCACGAATTTGACACAAAACCGAGCTACTAAAGTAGCCTCGCTACACTAATGACGTGTGAAACGTGAACGAAGTCCTCCTTCCTGCATGCTGTTTTGGTTACACTGACTGAGCCCGAACTAAACCTAAACCACTACTGACAAAGTGTGGACATGGAGATATTTTATCGATCAGAGAGTTTGATCGGGGGGGGGGGGGGGACAAAAAAAAGATTCGACTGCGACTTTTTTCTTCAGGAAGTCTGAAATGTTTACATCAAGTCTCACGTCATAACTGACGACAAATTTGTCAGGTCGGCTCTGTGAAATGTGTGCGGGACAGAAACTCGGCTAACACGTGTTTGCACTTACGCTGCGTTCGAACTGCGCTACCCAGAGAAGCAGAGAAAGCAACAGGAGGAAGTTGCTGAGAGATGTGTGAGCGGGAACAGGAAGGTCAGCGTCGGGGGTTAGCTGGATGCGGCCGTGTGAAAGGATGTCTGGTGGTTGTTTGATGGTTCGAACAAAACCAAAACTCGACCACAGGATTTGTCTTTATTTACACTGGTTCAAGAGCATCCTGGTCAATTTTTACATCCAGAACCACGGTGACCACGTTACGGACTTGTAGTCTCCACTTAAAATGGGCAATTTTTATTCGTTCCAGATTTCAGTTGTACCCATGTGACACACCAGCGCTATTCTAGACCAGTAATTCAGGATTCTTAAAGGACAACAGTCACACTTATCATTAAATTCTGCAAATCACAGATTTTGTATCTGATGCATTGTACTTTCTATAGTAACAACTCCTGTTAATTAACAAAGAAACGTGTTTAATCATTATGGGCCTGTCATGGAGAATTCTTCCCGTCGTACACGTAGGTTGGAGGGTGAGCAAGGAACACAATACAGTGACAAACTCAAAAACAAGACAACACAAGGCCGTTACGCAGACAATATGAATTCTACCCACTAAGCGAAACCCGTATAAAATCCTGTACTGGAATAGAAACTACTGACTGCACACGGGTTCTGTAACATCGATATTTTTAACACCATGCAGACTACACAGGCAGGGGAATCACTGCTACTAATGCAGCATTCGATCAAACCAGCCCTGCTTACCTTTTTCCCTGGCCAGAGTTCTTCTCCCTGCCTGGCCATTCCACTCCAATTATCGCCCTCCTGGCTGGCTCGCCAAATCTGTTATGGAAGGTTTTCTGTGAGACATTTATGGAAGGAGTCTCTGGTGTCAGTGTTTTGTAATAGTCAGTAAGTTTTCCTACACAGGAACGTTTTCAGGACAGGTGAGTTTACACTTTGAGGTTTCTTGGCAACATGACAAGCTTCATTTTTTTAAAAAATTATTATTAACTTCAAGAAAGACAAAAAGGAGAGGTTTGTGATGGAATGACTATAACATATGTAAGAAAAGGAATCGACTTGTTTCAGAAAAGTTCCACAACATTAAATGTAACTACAAACTGATTTTTTTTTTTTTTTAAAGTACAATGTGTTGTTCATTAATACATTTTTTCAAAAATGTAATCGTTCGCAAATTGCTGTGAGATAAGAGGAATAAAACACTTTGGGACATGTTGTTATGGGAAAGTAATCAACTTGGTCACAGGGTTTTATTCCTTACTAATAGAAGTTGAAGGCCTTGATTATTAAGATCACAAATAATTGAGTGTAAATGGGGGGTCTGTTGTTTGTGGGTGATTTATAAAGAATAATAGTGTTAAAGTATGCATAGAAAACAATGTGGAAATGACGTTTTTGCATGTGATATGTGTTCCTGAAAGCTGTGAAGAGTTCAGATCTCTAAGAGACACCTGGAAGAGCCAAACTGAAAATAACCCTGTGTAATAATATCAATGTATACCATCAATTAAATGCTGTGGGATAATTGAAAAATTGCCTAAAATATAATATGAACACAAAATATGTGTGCATATAATGCACCCTAAATGAATACAAATACAGATATGACCCGAACACGAAGACTTCAGTTGTCTTGGGGTTTTTTTTTGTTTGTTTGTTTGTTTGTTTGTTTTTTGTGGTTGTTTTTTTAGAAAGCGTACCAAAAAGCTTTCAGAACATCACGGGGTGGGTTGCCAAGTTTCCACACAATTCACCACACCTACAACTCAAAAACTGCACAGAGAGACCTGAAACTAAACCAAAACCCTTACACAGAAAAGGGTCGATGATTGATTTGTTCTTCTTTCTCTCAGTCTTTTCATGGCAAACAGTAGTGCATACTTCTGATCTGCAGAATATATCTCCAATACGTGGATTTTATACACTTGTGATACTCTTAGTGGTACTATCTGAAAAATATTCCAGTGTTTTCCAGTATTCCCAGTGCAAAGTGGTAGGGTTAGCCAAAAACAAACCAAAACAATAGAAGCTCCAATATAGACTACGTCCACTTCTGGTTTTAATCCAAATACAAAAACAGATACAGAATATTTGAGCACCAAAAAGATACAATGATGAAAATCTAATATGAAACTAACTTGGTCGGTTAGAGATATGCCATTCTAAGTCAGATCTTTGGACGCGTTCCCTGTAGAAGAACCCTTCTTAAAAACGACTGCACTAGAGAAGAACGCTGAACACTTCCTGTTATATCAGCGTTGAGGCAATACTGTAAAACCTGACGTGACGAAGCATCCGACATGGAAAAGCTGTTACTTCGTTCCACGACCGTCCAGATGTTACGAGATGTACTGGAGAAAAGAAGAACATTGTAGCTGTTCTGCCAAACAGATGTTTAGTTTACGTCTAGAATTGTTTGAGGATGAATCCAGTTTCCGTAACGTGGATGAATTCATAGAAACATCGCATTAATTCTACTTGTTTAATTAAACAGGTTTCAGATTTGAGATCGTATCTTGTGACGTTCTGGTATCTTCTGTGTCTGAGGCCAGATGTTTCTACCCTGGATAATTGATGTTTGTTTTCAGACTCCAGTGTGTTTAAATGGATTCTCATAGGAATTCCAGTTTTAATGCTCTGACCGAGGACGAGTCTCTGCTGTTCATGTCGGTGTTTGCATGATGTCATGAAAAAAAAAAGGAAAATATATTGGATTTCACATTTGAATCTCAGCGGGATCGAATTCCTCCTTGTTTTTTTGGCGATGTTTGATCACAAAACCCGGTCCAACATCAGCACACGTCCTCCCGGGTAACGTCACGAGTACCAGCCAAGAGCTCGTACTTCGTATTTGAGACATTTGATACATTTTCTTCGTTTTTTTTTCCTACTCATATGCACAGTCATCATCGTGCGTGCCAGAGCTGCCAGAAAGACGGAAAGAACAGGAAAAAAAAAAAACGAAAAAGCACGAATAGATTAAGAGATCAAAATGGAGAAAGAATACAGAGTGGAGGATGGAAACATATGACTTTATTACTGTCTCAAATGCACAGAGAACCAGAAGAGCGATGAAGGCAACGGATTTCAGCGTCAGAACGAAAGAAATAACGCAAGAAAGAACGAGAGCGATGGAGCTCCCAGTGAGATAAGAAGCAGCATGTGTTTTCACTCAGGTCCTCCTCTGGCTGTGAGTTTCCCAGAGCGGCTGTGGGGCTGGGGCAGGTGTGTGTAATTAACTCCAGTTTCTCTTTAATATGGCTCTGTGAACAGCTTTGGACTGAAGTTGCAGCTCCATCAAGGGGCACGACACTCACATGCTGAGCTCTTCAGAGTCATTTAAAGTTCATCTCGGAAAATTTTTTTTCTTTCCACACTCGTACGTAGAGGTACGAGCTGCTCTTCGTTCCCCTGAGCTCACTGATGTGATTTATTGCCTTTGTTATACAAGTCAAGCCATTTTTTTTTTCCCCCGGTATAGCTCTCGTAACAATACGGAATTCCGGATATAGATCCCTAATGAACAAGCGATAGAACGAGGAAGAAGAGTCCTGGGATGAGCGCAGGACAGTCTTTACGATTACAGCAGCAGCTCTTAGGTACAAATCTATCCACTCGGTCCACTATACTGTGAATTTACCATTAAATAACAGTTTGGGGGGTTTTTTTGGTGTCCTGCAGGAACATTCCAGAACTAGATTAACGATCGTCTGATTTCATCTTCGGCCTGGTGAATACATATGTACTGAATGTGTTGTAAGTTTTGGCGTCTCGTTTATCTCACGGGTTTACGTGCGAGTCGACGTGAGCGCACTGTCAAAGACTGAATCAACAAACCTGTTTTCAATAATGCACTTTATTCTTTTTTTTTGGGGGGGGGTGTAGTAGATAAGTAATATTTCTAAGCTACGTGATGTGGCTAAAAGTTTGTGCACACCTGACCGTCACACCCATATGTGCTTGTTGAACATCCCGTTCCAGATTTATTCCCTGTTTGCTGTTGTAATGCGCTCCACTCTTCTGGGAAGGCTTTCCAATAGATTTTGGGGCGTGGCTGTAGGGATGTGTGTTCATTCAGCTACAAGAGCGTTAACGAGATTGAGGTCAGGCCCTGAATCCGGGATGTCGAGGAGGCTCCAGTTCATCCTAAAGGTGTTCGGCGGGGTTGAGGTCAGGGATCTGTGCAGGACACTCGAGTTCTTCCAACCTTCACACACCATGTCTTCATGGAGCTCGCTTTGTGCTGGAACAGCGTTTGGATCTCTCAGTTCCAGTGACGGGAAATTGTAACGCTGTAGTCGAGTCCCAGAACCCTAAACTGCTACTCAACTGCTGTGAATGTTTGAACACGTTATCGTTTCTATAGTAACAACTCTCACAGAGACGTCTACGACGGACGTTAAAAACGTGTCGTTATTTAACAAATAAAAAAAAAACCATGCGTAATTCTTTACAGGGTGATGTTTTCTTTCCACGAGGAGATGTTTATTTAACATGTATGGAAGGAGTCTCCAGTGTCAGCGCTTTGTAACGGTCAGAGGTAAAAGCAGTAACTTTTAAGTTTTCCGACTGCTTCGGGACAGAGGAGTTTACACTTTTTACGGCTTCTTGGTAACATGACAAGTTGTGCTTTTTTTTGTCTCGTTTACTTCAAGAGAGAGAAAAAAGAAAGACTGGTGAGGGAACCATTGTTTACAGCTGCTATAATGTAATTAAGAACAGGAACTAACATGTTTCGAGGATGTTCTGCAGCATGCATCTAACTGGATGAAATGGATGATGTTATATAGAACCACTGGGGGCGTGCTGTTATTGGAAAATACTCAACTTTTGGTTGGGTGGTAACAGTCACTGATTTTATTTTTCTTTAAACACACACTTCTAGGTGATTTACTCCTTACTTATTAAATGCTGAAGAAGGCAAATGTTCAGATACGTCAAAACTGTGACTGTAGTCAGACTTCGAGTGTAAGTCCAGGGTACTAAGCGCTAAATCCACCTCTTTTTCACTGAGTAATTAGTCTGAAATGGTGTAATTAGCACAAAATCAAAATCAGATCTTCGGCTTGGGATCCTGTTTTCAATCTGCGGCCTGAATTGAAGACGGGGGCCACGGGCGCACGAACCTAACAGCACAAATAAGCCTGAAATGTTTTGCATGGAAGAGAATCCAAATCCTCTACGAGCCTGTTAGACATTACAGGAAGTTCTTGAGCATTGGTTTTCCCTCCAGGGACGAGTTTCATCAGAAATTTATAACAAGAGATGCCAATTTGCTATTTATTTATTTATTTATTTATTTATTTATTTATATTTATTTATTTTTTGACATTTTATCATTGAAAGAAATTGCGATAACAAACTCTACAGAGTCCGAGCGTGTTTAAGCGTAAAAAATATCACACGTTACGTGTCTTATTCGGTCTATATGTTCGGTTTTGTTCACTTTTAAACAAACTGTCTGGAATACATCAGGCTAATTCTTAGAATTCCTCATTCATGCTATGTAACACGTGCAGGTGATAGAATGGTGCCCTCTAGTGGACAGGATGATGGATTCATCCTAATACAATCTGTATTGTAGAGGTGAGGCAGCTGTTTTGGAAGGAAATAAAGTTTATATTGAAACAATCCGTCATCTGAAACTCTCATTACTGGATAACACCGCGTAATGCTCATGTCCTGGACACTGAGGACCGGAGTGTTAGGTCTTTTGACTTTCCGTGTGAGATTATTTGTACGGTCGGTGTGGTGGCGTTCTCCACACGATGACTTGCAATCCCGTTTACCAGTAGATAGGGATTTTCTCAGTAACATCTCCTTCCAAGTGGAAATGCATGTAATAAATTAATAAAAAGTTTCAGTGAATATCACAGTCTTTGCAGCCTCTTCTTCAGCCTGCCATGCAAAGGACCAGACCGTCCTGCCTGGAAAACAGCGCTGAGAAAAAGCTGTGATGAAAAGTCCATGCTTCATTGTCTCATCGTGGGATGGTCCAAGACCAGTGAAGGATGAATTGCAGAACCGAAAGCCAAGGTTATGAAAAATGATTTTTAATTTGAGCTTCACAACATCAGTACAGATGCTTCCCATATGTGTGAGGAAATCCTTCAACAAAACGGGCCTAATTGTGGATTGAAATGGGAGGTTGTTAGAGGAACAATAGCCTATTGATCTCTCTCTCGCACTCTCTCGCTCTCTCTCGCGCTCACTCTCTCGTTTTGTTTTGCACCCTCTGCTGCCTGCAAGGAGAATTGCAATTGGATTCAACTGAATTAAAAAGCACAAGCTTTCCATTTCTCCATGCTGAAATTGTGTATGCATTATAAAGTCCTGTCAGGAAATTATAATTGTTATAATCTTCGGATCTGAGCGTGTCTGTTCTGCTTAGAGGTGGAACTCATTTCAGGTCATTCTTAAACCTGGAATCAATAAACCAGCTAGAACTACTGCATCGGTCTGTACAGGATTTCGCAGAGGTTGATTTTTTTGAAATCGGTGCAGCAAAAATGCTTGATTTTATTTATTTATTTTGGCGTCTACGCCAAAATCTGCGGAAAATCTGCGGAAAATTGTAAGCTTTACGTTCATGTCTGCGATCGCACCATCCTGGAGGGACCGATTGCCTGGAAGTATTTGTGTTATTATTAGAAAATAATCAACAACAGGATGGTTTAACTGTTAACATCTCCGAAGGTGGTTGTGTTCCTGCAATTATATGGAGCGTCTATTGTAGCAGTCCTTGTGTAAGTCGTTACTATAGAAATCATAACCTATCGATCATTTCCTGCACGACTGTCAGAGCTGCTGTTCCAGAAAATGAATCACCTTCTGACCAATCAGAATCCTCGATTCTCGATCAGTACATTACATTTGCTGTGCCGGTTTTTATTCTTTTTCAGAGAAATCTGTGGTAATTAAAGTAACGTTCTATTAATGACTCCATTACTCTTCATTCATTTCAAGAGAAATGTGTCCAGCGTTTAAAGAACAACCGTTTTCACTGAAATAAAACGAAACACCGTGTACATTAAGCATCTCAGATAAAGACTGGTGTTCCGGGTCACTTCCTGTAAGACATTCAGGACTCTAAAAGTCACTAAAAAAAAAAAAAGAAGCTATTTTTTACGGTGCGTTAAAACTACAATGTGCTGTCTAAATCTGCTGCGTGTACTGTAGGATGTGGGATTTATAAGCTACTCGTAGAGGAACACAAAGTAATGCGAAAGCTGCGAGTGCACACGTTCAAGGAGAATTCCAGTTATAAACAGAATATCTAATTATCGTAATTATCTACAGTTATCGGACATGGTTATCGCCTTCTCTTCGTTATTACGGAAGCGTTCACAGTTAACGAGGCTGTGGATGTACGAGCAAAACCTCTCGCCTTTATCAACGTTTTGTATTTGAGCTAGCAAGTCAGCGCTAGCCAGTCAGAGCTAGCCAGTTAGCCCAGCGTACGGTGTAGGATCAGGGCATACAAAGCGAGCTAGCCGACTAACGTTAGCTAGGTGTCTAAAACACAAGCCGCTTTTGTTACAAGGGAAAGGGTTCTGTCATATATGATATCTCATTTAAGCTAGCTAAAAGATGATGTGGAGAGTAAAACTCAAATAAAATCCTGGCCTCTTCAGGTGAGTGGGTTTTATTATTCAATGCGTGTCCTCTGTGCAGTTTGTGATCTCCAAGCCTTTTAGCTAACTAGCTAGTGTTCGCTATTCTGTTAGCTTGATAGCTTTCTAATGTTGGGATGCGATGTAGGTAGGTGGAAGGAGTCTCCAGTGTCAGCGTTTTTCACTGTAACGTGACGGGCTGGGTGTGACTGACTTCAAGAGAGAGAATAAAGAGAGCCTGGAGAAGGAGCAACTGTTTATAGCTGCTGTAACGTAAGCGAGAACTGGAACTTTAAATGCAACGTTAAATGTAACAAAAAATGGATAAAAAAAAGTGTCTTATAATGTGTCTTTCTTAAAAAAAAAAAAAAAGACAAGAAAATTTAAGTTAGCAGAGGCGAATTGCTGTGGTATAAGAGAATTAAAACACTTCAGGGACATCCTGTTTTAGAGAAAAAACCCAAACAATAACGTAACTCCGCCTTGTTTTATCGCTGATTATTTTCCTATAGTATCATGTTTTATCGTGGGAAGGATACGCTATGTGATATCCACTTAAATCTGACTGAGGAGGTATCCTAGGAACAGGAGGCATGCGTGGTGAGTGCTTGTGCCTCAGTGTCCCTCCCTTCCTCTCCTCTCCTCTCTTGCTAACAAACCATCATGTAATAGCATCCGTCCCTGTCGACAAACCAGCTCTCTCCATAGCAACCTCACAGGAACCCGGAGAACACGTACAGCATGGCAGCAGAGGAAGCAGTGTGTGTTTGAGAGGACGCTGAGCTGATCCAGCGCTTTGCTGAACACACGAGGGGGGTGGGACGGAGCGCAAGATGGACAACTCCTCCTACAACAGCGCTCGGTGAACAGGTAACTTAAGTGGCTTTTTTTCTTCTTCTTCTTCTTTTCTCAGAAGAACCATTCACTTAGTTCTGGGTTTCTGGCAAGAATACCTTCTTGTAAAGGAGTTGATCAGATCAGTAGAGTATTAAACACCTACGCTGAGCTCTTCAGTCTGCTCACAGTGCGAATGATCTCCTTTTAAAACACTTTCAGCAGCACGTACAAACATAAATAAATAAATACATACATACATACATTTTAAAAATGTGTCGTTCGTTACGCTGAAACGCCGGGTCGCGACTTCAGACCATCGGTGAAGAGCTAATAAGAAAGATAAGAGACGTATGCGTAGGATTTGACGTCTAAATAGTTTATGAGGTCGTGAGGCCTCAGCTTATCTTTGTGCTTTGTGAATGCTTTTAAGCAGGCTGTAATTTGAGGGAAAGGGAGAAGAGAAGGTTTAAAAATAAAAAGCACAGCGCACAGGGATGGTGGATTGGCTGCTGTCCCACCCACACACTCCCAAACTCCCACTCCATGACAGACCGTTCACGCCTACACGTCCCCCCACTGCTTACCGCACAGCATCACTTGGCTCACACACACACACACACACACAGAGCAGAAATAGTGTGTAATTTTGTGCTCTGTGCTCTCTTGGATGTGTTAATGTTAATGATAAATGTGCTTCTCTAACTGGGAAATGATTACAACCGTTTAAGTGCTGTACAGACCCCTGTTTAATATGTTTTATATGTTTTTAAAATACACAAATGGTCAAAACATTCGCTTTTACATCACTCGCGTTACAGTTCGGGTGATTGCAATAATAATTCATGTTTTTTTTTAGACTACAGCGAGTTGAAGTAACACTAAGAAATTGTGAAATCGGTACCAGGTTAGGTTTCTTCATTTAAGTTCATTTAATTTACAAAAACACTTTATATATATAATGTCATTCAAAGTCACTATATTTATCTATCTTACAAGAATTCCCGTGATTACCGTCAAATCGAGAAGTCGGACTTGCCAAGCTAACACTAGCTAGTAAATTCTTGAAGAATCTGATGCTCCTGTTGCTAAACATCCAGAATTCAGAATTCAGCCGTGCTGCGGTTGGTATAGTGAATATTAATTAGAGTTAATGAGTGAAAACAAGCTATAAAACACATTATACGACAATTTACTATGACTATACAGTATAACCATGTTTTAGAGTCTAATCTGCAGAGGAAAAAAAACTTACGTGAGGTTTAAAAAAAAAAAAGTGTTTCACAGACGTTCAAAACAAATATGAGTAAAAATCGAACACATTTAGTGAGAGATAACTGTTCAGTGGTTCACGTGCATAAAGAGCGTCCACTTTATAGCGGGTTGTACGACTGTTTCAAAGACCTCGGCCAATAAAAACGTGTGAAGTGGGACGGATAAAAACCCTGATATCCATTTAATGCAGCGATGTGAAAGCTCTGAGTAATGAAGTGGCACTGCGCCAGGAACATGAACAGCGCTCTTGTTTAAGCAGTCATGGCGGTGGAGTGGTGTGTCAGGATCGTATTAGGGAGTAGATGGTGTGAGGCAGATCGCTGGAATCTGCCCAGCGCTCACCGGAAGATTTATGAGACCAAGCTGCTGGCACAGTACGACAAATGACATTACACATTATGTGGAGGTTGTTATGTGATTTATGTTAACCTGGAGATTTAACTCTAATTTATTTATTAAATGTGAATCAGAGGAGCCGGGTGTGGGTGAGCGATGGGTCTCTCGATAACGTGCGTCGCCCCACTGCTGGACCTCGGTCACTGTGCAGAATGTTTTGGACAGTTAAATACCCTTACGGCTTAATCCATCCATCCATCTTCTATACCGCTCATCCTTCTTCAGGGTCACAGGGAACCTGGAGCCTATCCCAGGGAGCATCGGGCACAAGGCGGGGTACACCCTGGACAGGGTGCCAATCCATCACGGGGCACAATCACATACACACTCACACACCCATTCATACACTACGGACACTTTGGACACGCCAATCAGCCTACCATGCATGTGTTTGGACTCGGGGAGGAAACCGGAGTACCCGGAGGAAACCCCCGCAGCACGGGGAGAACATGCAAACTTTGCACGCACAGGGCCACGGTGGGAATCGAACCCCCGACCCTGGAGGTGTGAGGCGAACGTGCTAACCACTCCTTACGGCTTAATTTGACATCACATTTTCACGTGAATCGAAGACGGCTTTTGGCTGAATGCGGACTTTGATGATGTCATGTGACGCGTCTTGGCCCAAATCTGCGGAAAATCTGCTGTAATTTTATAGAATTTTAAGCTCTTGGGAATATTTTTGCGATCGAGAATCGACTGACTGTTTTTTCTTAACCACAAAAACACGTTTTACATTTGGGGTGGCAGTGGTGGCTTGGCGGTTAAGGCTCTGGATTACTGTTCGGAAGGGTGGGGGTTCAAACCCCAGCACTGCCAAGCTGCCACTGCTGGGCCCTTGAGCAAGGTCCTCTCTGCTCCAGGGGCGATGTATCATGGCTGACCCTGAACTCTGACCCCAACTTCCTGACATGCTGGGGTATGCAAAGAAAAGAATTTCCTTGTGCTGTATATGTGATCAATACTCATTATCGTTATCATTATTTAATCCCCCGCAATGTAGCTGCATAAGAAAGCTGCCATTGACTTCAAAAATCGTGAGAGTAGCCTTACTGAATCCACATCCCCAAGATTGAGTTCTAGATGTTACAACATGGTGTTGAAATTATTCTCAAGGTAACATTTTATGAGTCTCGTGCAATCCTATATTCCTGTCTGGATTTGCATCGCCATGAGTACGTAGAACCCCGGAACCCACCAGTGTGTTTTTGCAGGCCGTGTTGTCGTCATGGCATTCTCCGGGCCCGAGCTGCAGTGGAAGTGGTTAGAGCTCCATGACTTGGTGTCCCTGCGTGCTGTAGAGAGGAAGATTCACACCGCAGCCGGTGCTGCTGTCCGGCCGAGGCAGTGGAGGCTCCACAGTCGTCCCCGAGCGCAGCACTCTCGGCTGGACGAGCACAAGCTGCATTACGCCGCCTGGGACGGACGCGTGGAGCACGTGAAAGCCCTGCTGGACTGCGGCGTCCCTGCTAACTGCCAGTGAGTCGTCTATGACCTTTAACTTTGGTGGTACAGTGGAAAATAAAATTTGTCCAATACCAAACAATCTATTAATTCCTAATTCATGATAACCATTGTAATGTTTACAAAGTAACCCGATATGAAACATTTTAATAAAGAAACAATGAGGTATTTGGCTTCCAAAACATTTATAGTGATGTGAAAAAATAAACACACCCCATGGAAATTATTATTATTTTTTTTAACATATATGGACAAGCAAACGTTTGATCCTCTTTGAAACAGTGCCTATTAATAACGTTGATCTACTCGATCAAATGACACATTAAATTGACATTTTGTAGTCATTTTCACAATTTAAATTAACAAAAAAAACAGATCAGTCACGTGGAAGAAGTAAGTACACCCCTACATTTATGACACCTTCAAATCCATAACGTTAGAATCAGGTGTTCCAGTGATTAGAACCTGTCTTATTTATACCCCTCTCATATCTAGTGTCTGGTGTTCCCTGTGTTATTGAGGTGTGTGGTGTCATCATGCCAAGATCTAGAGAGTTCTGTAAAACCTTCAGGAAAAAAAGGTTGTGAATGCCTATGAGTCTGGCCAGGGATTTTAAAAGATCTCCAAATTTTTTTGAAATACATCATTCCACTGTACGGAAAATCATCTACAAGTGGTGAAGATTTCAAATGACTGCCAATTTCTCCAGGACTGGGCGTCCCAGCAAATTCGGCTCAAGAGCGGACTGTCCGATGCAAAAAGAAGTCTCCAAGAACCCCAAAATTTCATCACAGGATCTGCTAGTAAGTCTTGCAGCTGTTGGTGTTAAAATGCATCTACATTCAGAAAGAGATTGCACAAATTTGACCTGCGTGGGAGGTGTGAAAGGAAAAAGCCTTGGCTGTCTAAAAAGAACATTAAAGCAAGACGACAGTTTGCCGATGAGCATACAGGCAAAGACCATGCCTTTTGGAATAATGTGCTCTGGACAGATGAATCAAATATAGAGTTGTTTGGCCACAGTAACAGCAGACATGTTTGGCGCAGACCAAAGACAGCTTTTCAGGAGAAGCACCTCATACCAACTGTGAAGCACGGTGGTGGGAATGTTATGGTTTGGGGTTGCTTCGCTGCCTCAGAGACTGGACAGCTTACAATCATTGATTCAACAAAGAATTCTGCATCATATCAAAGAGTGTATAAAAGTTAATAATATTTTTTTGATAAAATCCTAACTAAACTGGAAATAAAGTTGGCTGATGACCACCGTACCAAACTGATATAACAAGTAGAAGGTAATTAGTGTAACTGTGAAGGCTAATTATGTTTTTCCGCCATGAGGTAACAAAAGTAGAAAAGTCCCAGTATGGAGCTCCACGGTATGCATGGGACTTAGTTAACTTTTTCAATAACATTTTAAAACAACGCATTATTAACTTATTGGCATTTTGTATTCCAGAGATCCTCGCGGCTGGACGGCTGTCCACCATGCTGCTTTCAGAGGACACCTCGCACTGCTCAGGTTCTTGCTTCACGCCAGCAAAATGGATGTGAACTGCCCAGATCTCTTCGGCTGCACCCCCCTGCACCGCTCCTGCATGGGAGGCAACAGAGACGCCACTGAGTACCTCCTCCAGAAGGGAGCGTCCCATGAGGCACGCTCCTGTTGTGGCCAAACGCCCCTCCACCTGGCTGCGGCTGGTGGGCACCTGGGCACGGCGCGGATGCTGCTACAACACCTGGCATCCCCTGACGTGCTGGACTCACGCAGGTGGACACCACTGCACTGGGCCGTGTTCGGGGGTTGGGGCGATGTGGCCGAGCTGCTGCTGGATAACGGGGCAGAGTTGGAAGGGCCGAGCGGAGTGGGGACGAGTCCCCTGCAGCTGGCTGTGATGGTCGGCAACGAGGCAGCCGTCAGGCTCCTGCTTCATCGTGGAGCCGATGCTAACCTCAGAGGTTCCACCGGCCGAACGGCACTCCACCTGTGCGCCTGCTCCGCTGAGAAGAAGGTGATTTCAAAATAGGGTTTAGAAAAATAAATAATGACCCCCATCTCCGGTCAGTTGGAGCGACGCTAGCCAATTCTGTCTGTTAAAAATACTTTCTATAGAGCATTTTCCACTCTCCTCCATGCATCCTTAGCTCTCTTATGAAGTGGTCACGAGCAGAAGTTCTGAAAGATGCAGTGGCCAGCTTTACTAGGTCAGAGGAATGACGTTAGCTTTTACCCTCCAGAATTGATAGCCATCTTCAGCTAGCGGTTAGGTCTTGGGACTTTTAGATGGAGGCCAGAATGAAATAAATTGGTAAATCAATGAAGAAGCTACTTACATGTTTTTCTAACGAAAGGTAACAAAAACAAAGGTGGATCTGAGAAGAGAAGCTTGAGGAACACCACAGGTGATTTCACAGTGCTTTAGTGATGTCTGCGTATTCTAAAATACTCCAAAAAATGAGTCCACTTTATTCATCAGCTTTCTATTTTGTAGTAAAAGCGTCACTGCCAAGCACTGAGTGTACAGTACACTCAAGGTCTCTATGCCCTTTGGCTTTCACCATGCTGTCAGTGCGTCAAGCCAAGTGCACACAGAGCAACAGATGGTATTTGCACTGGTGAATCACACGACACTGTTCCCATCTCATTAGCACCATTTGATCTGCCCTCTTTGCTTCGTCCACCATTTTTCTGTTTCTTCTCGCTTTCCTTTCTCCCTCAGATCCTGCAGCACCTGCTAGCTGCTGGGGCGAAGGTGTGTGTGAGGGACAGGGATCAGGCCGCTCCGCTGCACCTGGCCGCCCTCAGTGGCTCCAGTGCTGTCCTCCACCTCCTCATCCTGAACGGAGCTGGACTGGAGGACAGGGACAGCCTTCACATGACCCCGCTGCATTACTCCACACTGAAGGACAATGCTGAAGCGGCGAAGCTCCTGCTGCATTACGGAGCACATGTGGATGCCACTGAAAGGCTGGGGAGGACCCCGCTGCACCTGGCCACAGAAAGGGGACACTGCAAGGTGGCGTTTTCTCTCACAAGTCACCATGTGGGCTTTAAACTGTAGTGTCTGTGGCTACAACGAATCAAATGACTTCAAATTGTCTTATTTATAGCCATGACGTAATCACTAATGGTTAAGCGTTAAAAAAAAAAGGTCACTGTTGTCGCTACTCAGTAATGTCACTTCCTTATCCAGAGATGTGTATGTATGCAAAGTATTTTTTGGAGCTGTACGGAATTAAATTTTTGCCAAAAGTGTTGAACGTGTGGAACTTTTCCAGAAACGAACAAAAATATATACGATGAGAAAGAAGAAAAACACTCTGAAACTGAAAATAGTGAACTCTGTGGCAAAAATGTAACACGGTCTTCAAATAAACAGCGTTCTTTGTTAACAGTTTTAACCACTGTTAAAATACTTTTGGCGCAAATTGAATTCCATACCACTGGACCTTTCCAAATTTAGCCGAATACCACTGGTATTGGGGAAACGTACACTTGATGCTTTTTTTGTGTTCTACTTCTCCAAAATGACCTAAAAGCCTGAATGAGAGCACTGCCACTTTTCCACTTAATACAAAAACTAGCCGAGCAGCCAAGCCACGTGACGGTGTTTCAGTCCTGCACTGAGGCTATGAGGTTAATGGAGCTAAAAAGTAATGGAAGTCACCCAAAATCCTTTATGTAACGAATCAGTCTCAGAAGGAAAAAGTGAAGATTGAAGTGCAGGTTTTATTGAAACGCAACCTTTCCGTTAGACAGGTTATGGTCAAACGTAGTAGTGGTACAAATCACCAAGCGAAAGGGGCAGTCCTAAGAGCGGTCAAATACGGCATAGACCACAGACTCTAGGAAAACAGTTCGGAACTTGAGAGCAAAGAGGAGCTGAAAGATATCTTACATAGTGGAAACCAGGAACGGATTAGAATGCTTGGCATATTGCCCTCTGTTGGAGGGGAGGGGTACTGTCCTGAAACGTTGTGACAATTCATAATAGTTTTTTCAAATGACCATATTAAGCTACAATTTTGTAAAATGCTCAGTATTTATCGATTTTAGTTTAAAAAAAAAAAAAGGTGTGGGGGGGGGCTGTATGTTCATATGCTGTAAATTCAAACAATAGTACCTCTCGTCTTGCTTTCGAATTTAACTTAACTGGGTTAAAATAATAATAATAATAATAATAATAATAATAATAATAATAAAAAAAATTAAAAACTGATACGCCCAAATTAAAAGTACAACGTTATGCTAAACTATAAAGTTTTGTTCATGTTTACAGATGACAGTAAGTCATCGACAAGCCTGTGTGAGATCTCTGAAGAACTGGATGTGGTTTCAGGCAGATGTTTACAGAACAGAGCAAAACTAAAGAAGCAAACGTCAGACACCAAAGATATCTTGGCTGATTTGTTTTCTCTCTCTCTCTCTCTTAGGCAAACCTTCATTGATCACGTTTGTGCAATCTTGCTTAGCGTATATATCTAGACTTATATCTATATCTCTACATTATTCAACAGGTTCTGAGTGTTTTGCTGGAGAGAGGTGCCGATCCCTCCATCAAGACGAAGTGGAGGGAGACGGCTGAAGACGTGGCGAGAACACACAAACAGTATGGATCACTTAAAGTGCTCCAGGAACACAGGAAACCTCCAGTAAGATCTCAAACTCTAGGCCTCACCGTTACTGAGAGTGTTTGGTAACAAGAGACACTGTATTAAGTCCGAATCAACATGGACACCAGTTGAATGAGATCCTGTGTGGCATTAAAGCTAGTGGACTGGATTGCTTTGTTGTTGTGAATTTAACTGTGTATTCATGTTTAAGCCATTTTTAACAGATTGAGCTATAATTTGTTGTACTATACGAAATTAAAGAGCTATACTGTGCAATGTTTTTACACTTTATGGCGTATCTGAAAGTCTGACAGAACAAAATGTACGACATCTTCTTCCTGTGATACGTCTGTTATTGTAATCGTATACTACCGTGCTAAATAGTACGCCAAGCTAGTACGCACGCCTAGTCTGTGTCGCCTGTTTGTTTTTGATATTTTTTTTTGTCTTTGCATACTATTTAGTACGGTAGTATACGTGATGACGTTTACGCGGAGGGATACAAGGACTTACGCAAGGTGCTGCGGTCAACTCGAGAGCTCTCGCGTTCCTGGAATCGACGTCATTGGAACTTCCGTTCCTGACACGTATTAAACCGGGACAACAAATATAGCTAAAAAGTAATATGTATTCCTTTTACAGTATACAGACTTAGATGATAGTAGTGTCATTCTGTTCTGAAATGTATTTATTTCCCATAACGTGAGCAGAAAGCGGGATCTATTTGTTGGCAGAAAGGGAACGCGGAGGATTACCGATCACAGTGAGTTTCTGTGTTACGCGGCAGGCGTCGCGAGCGCGTCACACACTTCCGCCCTTACTCGAGCAGTTCTTTGTATTTTCGGTGACCGGGTTCGGCTCGTAACTTCGATGGAGGCGACAATGGCTACAGCTCCGGTTCCTAGCGCGCCGAATAGTGCTACGACCAACGAGGGCATTCTTATAGGAGATAAGGTTTATTCTGAAGTCTTTCTCACTATAGATAACTCGTTAATCCCGGAGGAAAAGCTGTCCCCGACTCCGTCTATGCTCGACGGCCTGGACCTACACACCGAAACCGACCTCCGTATTCTAGGCTGCGAACTCATACAATCAGCCGGGATACTTCTGCGTTTACCACAGGTATAATCATCGTTCTTAGTACGTGTCTAAATCTGTTCGACGTCGTAGCTGTTTTCGAGTCAAATTTAATGTCTGCGTTGTGTGGAGCCTCCATTGCTTAGCTGAGGCAGGACAGCTCACCTGTATTCCGGCAAGGGTGCCATCTTCACTTTTTTTTGATTGGCTTCTAAAGATTTCTCATGGGTAGAACCACCAATCACACAGCGAATAAGCGCCAGCTGTGGCGCACGTGAGGCTTTTGAACCAATCACAGCGCAGAAGGCGGGATTTGTCTTAATACTGGTGGGGAGAAAAATAACGCAGCTCGCAAGCTAGTTAACTTGGATAATTGAAGTGTTATTCATATAAAATAATGTGCGAGTTTAAAGATTTTAACCGCGTGCTGGGTATTTAAACTAAAGCTTGTACGTTTTTAACTTAATATATGTTTAGATTATTCCGTAAGAACGACGGCTTTTCGGTGAGCTAACTAGCTAGCTATCCACCTGGCTTAACAAAAACAAAATGGCGGACGTTGAATCGTTCGGCTCATTCTTGAAGGAAATGAATTTGGATTGCTTTATATTTTACAGGTGGCAATGGCAACCGGGCAAGTGCTGTTTCATCGATTTTTTTACTCGAAGTCATTTGTGAAACACAGTTTTGAGGTAAGGAGTGAATTAACCTCCATTTTATCTCTCTCCTTGTTGTTAGCTAACTAGGCCGCGCGTGCGTAGCCACAACGTTCGTTCTGGCGGCCATGTTGTAAAGCCCAAAGTTCAAACTTACTCTTTTAGTTGTAATTAACTATTAATACTAAGTATATGGCGTTAAAATACTTTCTTGAACAACGGTATTTCTTAACAAAAGTCTCCATGTGGGCAGAATTTACATATTAAAGGTGCATTAAGTAAGATTAATGTGCGTTTGACATTTAAATGATTTCCGTCCATGTTCACGAATCCCCGCCCCCAAATGATTGACAGCAGGCACATCCAAATACAAGCAAGCATTCCGGACCGGATGTCAGTTTTCCAAATGGCTCAACACCCTAATCCGTGTAACCCATAAGGTTCTTAATTGAGTATGAAAAGAACGAATGATGCACGTTTTCACCTTGTTTTTGTTCGTTTTGTTGGTTCTACATATCTTCCAGAATATTCGTACAAGTATGAATGAATTACTACAAATGTCTGTCCTACGGTTATCTATAAGCGATATAAGCGAGCGCGCTCCAAAACAGTGACCGAATTCGTATTTAGAAGATACACGTGTTCAAAATTTAATCTCTCTGTACCACCGATACGGATAAACAATTTTGCCGACATCATTCTGCACTTCGGACTTTCTGTCCAATCAAATGCCTTCTAGAATCTGAAGTGTCCCGCCTCCAACATGGATTTTTAAAAATCCACAGTCCTCGCTGCCAAGTACAGCTGTGAGCTAAGCTAACGCAATTGGTTATTTAAAAAAAGAAATAGGAGCCACTCGATGCGTCCCGCCCTGACTTCCCGGTTCAGTGGAAATAATGCTTCACGGGGACTTTAATATCTTCACGTGATGTCATCACTCTGCTTCAATTTTATCTTTTGTAATATCTGCACCATGTTTCTTTCTAATTTTATTTTATTTTTTTAAATCTAAACAACTAAAAAGCAAAGCAGGCTTTACAACATGTCTTACCAGTAGAAATCCACAGATACGTTATAATGTCTGTTCACATTGATAAGGAGTGTACGATGCTCACGGCACAATATCGCCTCACTTTATTTTCCCTGTTCAGATTGTTGCCATGGCCTGTATCAATCTGGCCTCAAAGATCGAAGAAGCCCCACGTCGAATACGGGACGTGATCAATGTCTTTCATTATTTGAGGCAGAACCGAGGAAAAAGGTAAGCGTGCACTCGTGCTCTCACCATTTCATTTTTTTCCTGTAACTATTCCTGTTTGTTTTCTTCGTACCAGCAAAAACCTTTCACCTCGACAGAGTTGTCTTTGTTTAACATGTAACATCATCACTTTACATAAGAGAATCAGGTATACTTTAAACCTGCTAACTTTGATTAGTCTCTGTGCTGTTACGATTTTCTTTTATTTTTACTAACGTGCCAATTTGAGTGCCATTTTGTTTGATTTCTGTACTCTAAACCATTTTAAGGCTTTTCAGTTTCATCATCTATCATAAATGGTAGTAAGAGCAAAATAATCGTCTGCTTACCTGCGTACGTAAATAAATGAATATATAAATAAATGCACCCTAAACATTTAGTCATAACTTTTTGAAACGGAGGATTAATGAATAATTGGATTTGTAGATAGATGAATAGTGTGGGAGGGGGTGATAGGGCTGTTCAGCTGAATAAAGACCGTGGTATTAACTTGAATTCTCTTTTCCCTTGCAACCAACTAACAGCGACCAGCTACATTTACCAAAGCCTGGGTGATGTGGAATGGTACGTAGAGCTGAAGCAGTCGGCATGGCAACAGTGCGAGTGAGGCGTGGCTCTCCCCCCGCTCCCCTGGGAGGCGCCAGTGCTCTGAACGCGCTCACTGGGAGACTCGGGGACCACAAAAGGTTGGCCGCTGGTCCCGCAGCGTCTGGCTCACTCCTGTAGCTCAGTTTAAGCTTGTGGTCTCTAACGCAGGTGATGATGATGATGCTGTCTTTTGTAGCAGCGAGACAGAACGAACCGAGAAACACCTCAGACATCACAGCTTTCACAGAAAAACACACCTTAGATATTCATTTAAACTTCCACTCGATTATAGGGTCCTCAGAGATAACGATTTCAAACAAGCACCACCATCTGAAAACACTGTGCAGTGGCATCTTATTCAATTAGTGGCGCTTTATCTTATTCATTTTTTGTTCTTTTTGGGTTCATGGTTAAAACTGATGCATCCATACGGGGCGTCTCACATCATTATCATACTTATATTTTAAAACTTATTATTATTATTACTAAGTGATATCAGTAACAGTGATAATGATTCTTTATCATTCTAAGCACAATAATAGTTATTGGTGTTGATTGTAATAACATTAGCAATTTTAATGCTATTTATTATAGTAATTACTACATTTGACTAATGGGACCCTTTTCTCAATCTTGTATTTAGCCTAAGGTAAACTATTATTTTTTTTATTTTTTGACTTTATAAATGCTTAAGGTTTTGTCAGTGAGAGCCCCTCCAGTGTTTTCGCACCACGCGTGATTTATTCTGAAGGACGTTTTTGTTTTATTTGGTCTAAAAAGTGCACCCCTTATGCCTCTTTATAACCCATTTACACATTCGTATACGGGGTGTCCCTAAAGTCTCCGTATGTAGGAGAAACTCGTATACAGAGAGCACACGGAGTCGTCTGAACTTACGTCAACACGTCTGGTGTTACGCATGTAGGATGATTTTCAATGCGTTCCTCTTTTCTTAAAGGCTGTCTGTATATATATATTTAAAAAAAGTGTGTGTATATATATTATAATCTGAGTATGACATTTTGCTTAAGTGTTGATTTCCTCTGCATCTGGAGACTTTTGGGACACTCTATATTTCTATATAGCGCCTTAGTTCTGTCGCATATCTTTTCATCTCTCCTTCTTATTCAGATTCTTTAGGGCTTGTCAGGACTCTTAAATAGTTTGACGTAGGTAGAGAAGTAGATTTCATGATGCAATTTTGAATTCCTGTTTGTCACGTATGAGTGTTTTTGTTTTATCTCTGTGGACTCTTAGGAGCTATTTTCCTGCTAATGCCGAAAAATGGCTCCAAGTCCTGGATTAAGGTTTTTTTTTTTGTTTTTGTTTATTCCTGAAGGTCTGGAATTATGTCTGATGTGTCTTCTGGTAGAAATGTCTCTCCCTTTACAGTGTTACAAGGCTTCAGAGGTGTGATGTTTTTTTTTGCTAAAGCTGTGATGTAAGAGGAAATTACTGTCTTAGCCTATGTCATGGTCACTTGTGGTAGGACTAACAGTCTTCTACTGAAATTACAGGACTCAAAAAAAAAAAAAAAAACAAGGAAATGGGCCTGTTGCCTTTAGTTGGTTGGAAAGGGGGGGGGGAAGCTGCTATTTTTATTTAGTCTAAACTGAAACAAACAAAAAGGCACTCTGACATTTTATTTTTTTTTATTTTTGAGACATAATTGGGTTGGGGAAAACAACCGTATTTTCATTCCTTTATGAATCAGGAGTGCAAGCCCATTGATACTTGATCAGAACTACATAAACACGAAAAACCAGGTGATCAAAGCCGAGAGACGTGTCCTGAAGGAGCTGGGTTTCTGTGTCCACGTCAAGCATCCGCACAAGGTGAGTCCCACATCGCACCCTTCATGCTTTCTCATCACTACTCTCTCTCTCTCACACACACACACACAGCAATATTCAGCCTTTAGCACAGCCCTTTGTGGAACAGGTGCTAAGATCGGTGTAGAACCTCACCTCACGCCTTTTGAGAACTTTAAACAAAACACACAGACGTAACAGTTGGCACGTAGACGTCAGCGCATGCCCACATTCCCCACACTGACGTAACTCAGGTCAGGATCTGATGCACTTGTGGTCGGCACACCTGTGCCCTCGAAACGCTCCTTGCCATGGCTTAACCTGTGCTGTCATCCTGTTCCAGATCATCGTCATGTACCTGCAGGTCCTCGAGTGTGAGAAGAATCAAACGCTGGTCCAGACAGCTTGGTGAGTATATTTATTTACTTATATGTATGTTTAAATACATATAACCGCACTCTATTGTGTAGTCAACACTAAACACGCTGCTCTTTAACATTATTTTATTTGAAGTAAAGTCCTTTCCCTATACCTGATGATGGAATTTATTTGCCTTCACTCAGTCATGACTTTTTTTTTTTTTCTTTTCCCCTTTTGATTTCCCCACAATTTTTCTCTGTAAATTTCATGAAAGCCTCGAACGGAGATCTCAGTTTAACTTTGTCCTTTCTCTCTACTCTTTGATTAAAGGGTAGTCCATGATGGTAAGTGTCATAAAGAACCTCTGAACTCTGCTCCTCCAACCACATGACCCCAGGAATCTGCCCCTCCCCCATTGGCTGCCCGTCTCGAGACGGCCAATCCAGTGAGAGCTCTCTGCCCGAGAATCACTGAAGGGGGGCCTTTTCCACCTGGCAGCATCATCTTGTTTTCTTGGGGGTTGTCCAAAAGGATTTGTATTTTTTGTTTTTGCTACAAGACTTTTCTTTTTTGTCCCTTTTTTATTTAAGTATAAATTCCACATTTATAACTGAAGTTTACCAGCTAAGCAAGTAGGTATTGAACAGTGGGTATTTTTTTTTTTGGTAGTTAAATGTACATATGTATTGTGTGTTCACACTGATGTGGTTTCTAGAAATGTATCTTCCAGAAATCATCCTGCTCCACGAGTTCGTTTCCTTTTTTTCCCCACATCATTGTGCCAGGTCACATGTGTAACGCCTTTAACGGAGAATTCCACCCTGAATTAACGTCTTCCATTGACACGTTGACCTACTTTCAGTGCCGTTTGGCTGCATTCTGAAAGTGGCGCAGTAGGATTTTCTACCTAAAAAGAGCCATTGCGGCGGCGCTTTAGTCTGTCCAGCTCCATCACCTGCTTCCAAAGCTTCAGCTTTAACCCTAGTACTAGTCATCTCCTAGATAGCTAACTAGCCGAAGGCAAGTCCATGAAAGCTGATGAGGCTCTCAGCATCCCCACAACTCCTGCACCCGGTCTCTCATTAATACGTCGGTGGAAAACGATATTCTCCGACACTAAATTAGCACCAGAACTGAAAATCATTCAATATTAATGCACGTATGGTTTCAGGGTGGAGTTTTCCTTTAAGTATGAAGTTAATCTGGTGCCGTTTTGTCTTTTATTTCTGAAGTAATGACTTCAGCTTAACGTGTCCAGACCACGTCGTGATCCTACGGCCCATGTCATATTCGATCTGTCTTCTGGTAGTCAGCTGTGTGTCGCAGGAGACGTTCTTTGGGTAGCCGCCGCTGTGCTTTTTGGCTTTTGCCTCCCTTCGGCGCATGCTGTCGCGTGTCAAATCGCACGTTATCATCCTGCAGCGATCAGCGCGTCCTGTCTCCCCGTTTCACACCACCGGCCTCATCGTTTGCATCGTCGCGGGTGACGCAGCCTCCGACGTCTTAGGCAGAAACGGATGGGATTGGGTGCTTGCGTCATAGCTTATAGTTAAATTGCCTGATTTGCATGAAACCCCTGCGATCGTAGTTTCTTTTAAAGCTCTTTGCATGTGCAGGCGGTAAATTTTTTATTTATTTATTTATTTTTTTTTAAATGCCCGTGTCCGGTGAACCATTCCAGTGTGAACACGCTCTCATCTGTTCTGCATGTCTGTGTTTTGAAAAGAAAAGAAAAACACTGCCAATGTTGACGTTCAGGCAGGCAGGAGTGAGAGAGACGGTGGTTTTTAAAGAGGGAGGGAACGGACAAAGCTAAACACGAGTCTCCTTAAACGCTTCATGAACACACTGCATCGTGGGAAGAGGGATGCGGGGGGGTGTCAAGGGCTGGAGCTCAGGTAGACTTCTGCAATGTTGTGTTTCACCTTTTGCGTTGCAGGAACTACATGAACGACAGCCTGCGGACCAACGTGTTCGTGCGGTTTCAAGCCGAGACCATCGCCTGCGCCTGCATTTACCTCGCCGCTCGAGCTCTCCAGGTACGCTCGTTCATTCGGTCTTATTTTATTATATACACTATTGCAGCCGCCTTTCACTATTACTCAGCTATACGACGTCATGCGGAATTTCCGGCGTTAAATATCTCCCCCGGACGCTGTAGATTTGTACCCAGGTTTTTCCTCACCTGCTGTCATCCCTGGCTCGCACGTTAGGCATCTAAATCTGGATCCTGACTTCTGTAAATCTGCTTTACAGCTCCGACATCTGCTGTTTAAAAGCTGTGTGTAAATTGACTCGAGCGTAGTTAATGCCACAGTAACACTAGTTTCAATATGCAAAGCGCAGGACGTTCGAGCCCGGTCGACCAGCGGAAGGGGTTCGGGCTGAGGGTTGAGGTGTTTGATTTATTTATTTATTTTACATGAAGGGAAGTCTATTAAAATTTACTTATTAAAATCCGGAGGCTTGTTCGGTGAAACCGAACAAGCCTCCGGATTTTAATAGGTAAATTTTAATAGACTTCCCTTCATGTAACACGTAGAGCAAGACTGCGAAAAACAGAAACGAAGAATCGGTTGTAAAGAGAGAGCGCTTTTAGTTTTAATAAGAACGATCTGAGAGCATACCACTCTTCTTAACGCGCGTCTCGTCTCGCTCGCTCTGTCTCAGATTCCTCTTCCTACCCGGCCGCACTGGTACCTCCTGTTCGGAGCCACGGAGGAGGAGATCAAGGACATCTGTATCACTACTCTGAAGCTGTACACGCGAAAGAAGGTACGCGCGTTCAGACGACTTTGTCCCGACCTTCACGTTCATATCACGCGTTCGTTACTCACGTCTGTGTTCTCCTCTCAGCCGAACTACGACTTCCTGGAGAGGGAGGTGGAGAAGAGGAAGGTGGCTCTGCAGGAGGCGAAGCTGAAGGCCAAGGGGCTGAACCCGGACGGAACTCCGGCGCTGTCCACGCTCGGCGGCTTTTCTCCAGCGTCGAAACCGGGTTCTCCCAACGCCGCGAAGGCGGACGAGAAATCCCCCAACCCTCAGCTGCTCAAAGCGGTGAAGAAGGAAGCCGAAGATCGGGCACAGGGCTCCAAGAGTCCTCACAACGGGTGAGTGCGTTCAAATTTAAAAATAAATAATCGAAGTGCGCCGGGAACTAATTTAGAAATTGTGTCCGTGGCAGGCTCAGGAAGGAAAGTAAACTAAGTCGGAGCGGGAGCCGCTCTCGCTCGAGAACGCGCTCGAGGTCCAGATCACGCTCTCCTCGACGACAGTGAGTACCGCGTATTGCCCACCCCTAGTATAGTTATGCCAATTAAAATACAATTTATATCATTTGGTATTGTGCCCGGTTTTTGATCTCCTGTGACCGTTTTCTCTGTCAGCTACAACAGCAGGCGCAGTCGCTCGGGTACGTACAGCTCGCGCTCGCGCAGCCGCTCTCACAGCCGCAGCCCGTCTCCACGGCGCCACTCCAACCACGCCGTGCCGTCTCCTCTCCTGCCGCATCTCAAAGCCAAACAGCGCCCGGACGACCTGAAGCTCCACTCTCGCCACGGACACAAGAGGAAGCGCTCGCGATCCGGCAGCAAGCCGAGAGAGCGCGAGAGAGAGCGCGAGAGGGAGCGCGACCGTACCTCCGCCGACCTGACGTCTAAAAAACACCGGCACGAGCGCAGCAGCGGGGGCGGAGGACACCACAGGGACCGGCGCGAGAGATCACGCTCGTACGAACGCTCTCACAAGAGCAAACACCACAGCAGCAGCAGCAGCCACTCGGGCCACGGACGCCATCGCCGCTGACGCCGACCTGCTCCGCATGGTGTTTTTCTGACCGTGAATTCCCTCGTTTTACATTTTATTCCCTTTTTTTTCCTCGTTATCTTTGTCTCGGCAAACCTTTTTAGTTTGAAATGTAAAGTGATGGACTGGTCCGTATTTACAGTGTAAAGACTGAGATAAATGCTAATGTATTACAGAGAATGCTTTGATTTATAAAAGCAGCCTTTTGTTGAACAGTCGGGGGGGCTGGGGTCAGAATGAGGGTGGGGGGGGGGGTCACTAATTTAAACGAACCGTTCAGGAGAGACGTCAAGACTTTGCATATATACATATATTTACAGAGGACATTTGCTCTACAGGTGGAATAGACCATATTTTTTTACAGTGAGATGCAGACGCTTTCATTTTCTTCAATCATGGTGAGTTTGTTACACTGGTTTTAGTCTGCACATGTTCATCTTGAATTTTTACTCAATAAAAAAAAAAAAAGTGACTTATTGTACTGCGTGTGGTGTCCTGTCTTTATACGAGCACGTCCGTTTCGTTTATACGGCGATTTAAGACCGGGTTTTGTCGAATCGCACGTTTCTAGCAGTAACAGACTTGCGGTACGGCGAACATCCAATCAGCTACTTGTTACAATGTGGGTCAGTCATTATTGGAGTTTTTTCTATTACGTTGTGTCCTGAAATGTTTATTTCCCAACAAGTACAGCTTATTGATTGAGCAATGATGTGTCACACTTATCCTTCTATACTCACATTGAAAGTCCATGGAAAGGTTCTCACTTGTGATGGCTTGGTGGTTAAGGCTCTGGGTTATTGATCAGGGTTCAAGCCCCAGCTGCCAAGCTGCCACTGTTGAGCCCCTGAACAAGGCCCTTAACCCTCTCTGCTCCAGGGGGTGCTGTATCATGGCTGACCCTGCGCTCTGACCCCAACTTCCTGACATGCTGGGATATGTGAAGAAAAGAGTTTCACTGTGCTGTAATGTATACACGATCAATAAAAACTCATCATTATAAACCGCAGTAAAAAAGTAAGGTATTAAAGTGAACCCGTGTGACAGCTGGAGAAACAACTCCCCGTTAAAATACGTTCCAAAATGTACTATATTAAGTATGATCTAATGTAATTTGTCAATTTGAAAGGAAGAAAGCAAGCTGTGCTCCAGGATTCAGGTCTGTAGAAGGTAAAGGGTGTAAGAGTTACCAACGAAAACAATCAAGAGACTAATCCCCTGGTTTATTTCACTGGGCGTGTTGGAGTACAGTACGCAGCGTTAAACTCATGAAGTGCCGTTAACCGGGCAGCAGAGGGCGCCACTTCTCCGCACCGCACTGTCGCTTATTATTTGTTTCTGTTTGTCAGACTGAGGTCAGCTCTGCTCTCATTGGCTCCTGCTGTGCTAAATGACGTCACCCTCAATTCCTAACCCAAGCAGTGAGAACGTTATCAGATGTATGGCTTTGTGCTGCCGAGATGCAGTTCTTACAAACAAGGGCACGTTCCTGTCCCTGTGAGACAGCATTACATTACCAAAATATACCATGTTACTGCTAGTAATCTCTTCTGATACCCATCAACGTCACTAATAACTCTGTGCTACATGCTAAAGTAACATATATAATGTAGCCTAATGGCACTACTACGATGAAGCGCGTTCACTTCTGCTAACAGGAAAACACACTGAAACATTAAATGTGAATATATTGGAAATTTGTGGTTATATATATATATGCTTTTATTGATGTCTGGTGCTGAAAGTTAGCAGTTGTGTGTCGTTCTAACGTCACAGGAGGACAGTGTTGGTGCCAGGGCGGCTACTATGCCGTATAATACAGGTGTCCCGCAAGTCTCTCTACTGAGTTCGCCAGCACCGCGTCGGTTGTGTTCGTGGACGTCCACTTCTTCTCGGTCGGTCCATCGCAACCTCGCGATATCGATCCCGATCCCACCACGAGAATGATTTCAATATGTTCTTCTTCTGTCTAAGGCGTTCTCAAATGATATCTGAAATATATACTTATATATAAATATATACACACATACAACCCCCCCCGGCACGGGTCAAAAGTTTGTGGACGCTTGACTGAAATGTTTCTCGTGATCTTAAACACCTTTTGATCTGAAGGTGTTTCAGTGATTGAAGGTTTGTAGACAGAAACATCATCATGCCGACGAATTCGTTTCGTTCATCAGACTGGAAAACGAACATTTTATTTACAAATAAATCTTCATTTAAAACGGACGACTCGGAGCGAGATATTTCCGAAACGCAGGCGATAAGAGTCCGGCGTCGGCGTGAACTCCTTTAATACGGTTTAAAAATCATCTCGGGGAAATTCCTCAAGAAATCGCTTGAGAAAACGCAGAGAATACGTTTCTGGAAATTCTAGGCGAAAAGGGCGTCGACTTTGAAGATGATAAAATACTAACTTATTTAGATTTATTTTGGATTTTTAATCACGACATAATTCCCGTAGTCCCGTTTGTGTTGCTCCAGACTTTTGATGACTTTATTATTATTCTAAAAATAAAGAATGAGTGTGTGTAAACTTCTGACTGTAGTGTATGAAGTATGAATCATTTTTGGAAGACATTTTGCTAAAAAGTGTTCATTTCCCCTCAGTATGGAGACTTTCGGGAAACCCTGTAGAAGATTGGTGGGTTCTCTGTCGGCAAATGAAAACCAAAAGAGTCTCTCTCTCACCCTCTCTCTCACTCTCAGTCTCTCACACTCTCTCTCACAGTCATGGACAGACACGGCCGGGGTACAGCAGCAGCAGCGCAGAGACAGCCAGCGGGAGAACACCGGAGAACAGGAACCCGGTGCAGACGGGGGTAACGATACACCGAGGTCACAGCAGGAAGAGGTCAGTGACGAACACAACACCACTGAAACAATCACAGCACCCAGTGATCGCACTGACACCCGTGCCCATGATAGCAATAAAACCAACACCGCAGACAGCTTTCATAGCAAACCCTACACCGCTGTCGCTGTCGGAGCTAGCGACTCTGCACAACAGCTGCAGAAGAACCCACAGACAAGAACGTTGAGAACAACAAAACTGAACTGGAAACAACAAGGGAGAGGATGGACAAGGTGGACGAATCGTCCAAACAACCACAGCACAATGTTGAGACGCTGGAGGACTTGGGCCCAGAGTGCAGCGCAGGAGCTACAGGAGAGGAACCCCTCACAGACACGGAGGAGGAAGACGTCACCTCAGATCAACCACACACTTTTAACTGTCCCGAACAACCTGAACAGTTCTACACCACAGAACAGATCAACCGGGTTCTAGAACTGACTAAAGGAAAGCGCAATATCTTACTGACAAATTACTTCCTGGACAGGAGAAACTTCATCAACTCTGCACAACACACCACGGGCGTGATGTCACCAAGGAGACGCTACAGACTGAGGAAATGGACATCAAGCCGCAAGAGGGGAATTCACGTGAACGGCACTGTGGA
>NC_071258.1:33609906-33612406 GCF_023375685.1 Ictalurus furcatus | reverse complement strand
AGCCGTCAAGAGCTTCGGGTTCGCGTTGGAAAGTGCGTCCGTGGCTCGAACGTCACGGTCGAAAAGCTCGACCCCCTCGTCGACCACGCCCTTTTATTTCTCACCACATTTACAGCGAGGAACAATATTAGCGCGAGATCAGGGTCCGCTGAACGTGTAGGCACGACACAACACCGATCTCTGCAAATGGTCTCCTTTCCCATTCACTAACACGGGAATGGGCGGAGTCAAAAATTCTCCTGCGACCCCGACCGTCGCCGAGACGTCCCCGTCACGACGTCCGCTCCTTTCTGCTGCCTTCATCCTGTTTGGGATTTGAACGGAGGAAATTTTCAGCATTTCTACTTCCGTATAATATATAATACATACCGGCGAACAAAATTGTCCTAATGTTAGCTAATGATACCTGCTTTTTCTAGTTACCGTAGCTAGCTAGCTAGCTCAGCCACGACGTACGCAGTAAAGTGTGTGTAAGCGGTCGAGTGTCAGTGTAGATAAAAAGCTCGCGTCTCAAAATGGCGGAGATTATCCAGTGAAACTCAAGGTAGCATTATTAGTGTTAGTATTCGTCTATGGATTCGAGCGGTACACGTAGGACATGATAAACATAGTATAATAAACATAGTTATGATCATCTGTATTTTTCATTCCTGCATCCCTTGAGTGCAGTAATAGAAAATGTGTGTGTGTGTATGAGAGAGAGAGAGAGAGAGAGAGTACAGGATTTGTGTGTGAATAAGTGGGAGTGGCTATGAAGGAAAGTGAGCGTGAGATAGACTCCCTGTGCTCCCATGTGCTCGTGTGTATCTGGGGAGTGCATGGGCGATAAAGACCTTGTAAAAGGGTTTTGTTTCACTGTGTGTGTGTGTGCGTGTGTGTGTGTGTATAAACGTGCGTGTTAATGAAAGTGTTTGTGTACAGAGGGAGGTAGGGAAGGAGTGTTTAAGTCTGTGGGTGGCTTTGAATCAGTTGTCACGCTCGCTCCTTCCTGTTTCTCTGTGATATTGTGTATACGTGCGTGCTCTGTGTGTGTGCGTGCGTGCGTGTGTATGTGTGTGTATGTGTGTGTGTGGGCAGAGGCTCCTCGTTAGATGCCGTCAGCTTTCTGAGAAAAAAATAATAAAATCTCTTCCCAGCATCAGTGTACGTCCCTCAGTGTATATTACAGCTACTAGAAATGATTGAATCCTTCTCGTACGTATAATATTTATATTTAAGTCTTCAGGTTGAGATGTGTACGAAATATCATTGTTAAAAAAAAATTTGCATACGTTTCACAAACGTGATCAATGAACAGAGCCATAATCACGGCTTTGTCTGTGGGTGAATCTCAAATGTTATTCCAGCGCACTGTATAAGCGCTATCACACCATTACGATTGGGATACACCCCATGTAGTGCACATTTTGGATTCAGGAAGCCATTTTGGATTCAGTTCAATCTGGGTTAAAAGCTTAATATCTATCTATCTATCTATCTATCTATCTATCTATCTATATATAAATACACTACCAGTCAAAAGTTTACGCACACTCATTCTTTATTAGATTCCCCCCCCACACACACACATTTTAGAATAATAATAAAGTCATCAAAACTCTGGAGCGACACAAACGGAACTATGGGAATTATGTGGTGATAAAAAAAAAAAAAAATCCAAAATAATTTAATATTTTAGCATCTTCACAGTAGACGCGCTTTTCGTCTAGAGGTTTCCAGAAATGTATTCTCGGCGTTTTCTCGTTCCACAGAGAGAGACCTGTGAGAGCGTCTGTCTCAGCATGAGTGTTTGTCCTTTCTGCCCTTCAGCGTGCTGATGTGATGGCGTGTCCCGGTCAGAGGGGCGGGTCTCTCTGTGGTGAGTCGGGGCAGAGCGGGCAGCAGCTGGCGGGGGTTTCCGTGCCATGACGCTGTGTTCCTGCCCCCGGTGACGGCGTCTCGGCTGTGTCCTGCGCTCAGGCTGGGCAGGGAGGATGACGCAGAGCTGTGGGGGATGGAGGAGTTCGCCGCTGTCTGTCTGACACCCAGCAGCTGCTCTCTCGCCAGGGACAGGGCGGCCGTCAGCTCGGCTCGCTCCTCACACTCGCGTCTCACCGTCTCCTGCAGCAGACAGTTCTACACGCCACAGAGCGGCGGGAGGGAGAGAACAGACAGAGGAAAGGAAGCAGAGACACATAGGGACAGAATCGAAATCTTCATTTAAACATGTTTTGATATGCAAATGTTACAATGATGCAGTGAATATGCAAATTAGCCCATGACATCGTCTGGTGACTTTTTCAGCTCGTGTTAGCTATTTTTTTTTTTGTTTTATTAACGTTTGGTCTGATGCATATTTAGAGAAAAGGAAAGTCTTGCGTTCGGGTGTCTCCTGTGTTGCAGCAGTAAGAGGTCAAACATCTCGCACGCTACAGCTAATCCGTGAATGTTTACACAGTGCAAACTCTGTAATTCGTGTAGGTGTAACCGTCAGACAGTCCGAATCGATCGGATCGACTGA
>NC_071258.1:33597406-33599906 GCF_023375685.1 Ictalurus furcatus | reverse complement strand
CTCTCCCTCTCTATCTCCCTCCATCTCTCTCTATCTCTCCCTCTCTCTCTATCTCTCTCTCCCTCTCTCTCTCCCTCCATCTCTATCTCTCTCTCCCTCTCTCTCTCCCTCCATCTCTATCTCTCTCTGCCTCTCTCTCTCCCTCCATCTCTCTCTATCTCTCCCTCTCTCTCTCCCTCCCTCTCTATCTCTCTCTCCCTCTTCCTCCCGCTGTCTCCTTCTCTCTCTCCCTCCCTCTCCCTCTCCCTCTCCCTCCATCTCTCTCTATCTCTCCCTCTCTATCTCTCCCTCTCTATCTCCCTCCATCTCTCTCTATCTCTCCCTCTCTCTCTATCTCTCTCTCCCTCTCTCTCTCCCTCCATCTCTATCTCTCTCTCCCTCTCTCTCTCCCTCCATCTCTATCTCTCTCTCCCTCTCTCTCTCCCTCCCTCTCTATCTCTCTCTCCCTCTTCCTCCCGCTGTCTCCTTCTCTCTCTCTCTCTCTCTCCCTCTCTCTCCATCTCTCTCTCCCTCCCTCTCTATCTCTCTCTCCCTCTCTCTCTCCCTCCTACTCTCTCTCTCTCTCCCTCTCTCTCCATCTCTCTCTCCCTCCCTCTCTATCTCTCTCTCCATCTCTCTCTCCCTCCCTCTCTATCTCTCTCTCTTCCTCCCGCTGTCTCCTTCTCTCTCTCTCTCTCTCTCTCTCCCTCTCTCTCCCTCCCTCTCTATCTCTCTCTCCCTCTCTCTCTCCCTCCTTCTCTCTCTCTCCCTCCTTCTCTCTCTCTCTCTCCCTCCCTCTCTATCTCTCTCTCTTCCTCCCGCTGTCTCCTTCTCTCTCTCCCTCCCTCCCTCTCTCTCTCTCCCTCCCTCTCTCCCTCTCTCTCGACTCTCTCTCCATCTCTCTATCTTCCTCTCTCTCCCTCCCTCTCTCCCTCTCTCTCTATCTCTCTCTCTTCCTCTCTCTCCCTCCCTCTCTCTCTCCCTCATTCCCTCTCTCTCTCTCTCTCTCTCTTTCTGCGTGACAACACGCCTAATGATATTTCTGTCAGTTAAATCATGCTGCCAGTCTCTCTGTAAAGACGTTCATCTGTGGCTCGGTGCTAATTAGTCACAGCAGAAGCCTGGGGCACGGAGAACATTCCTGTTTAACAAGACTTTAGTGAAGGCCGCATTGGGAACTTCTTTTCAGCTCAGCTCGCGTTACCGAATGGCGTGAGGCCTTCGTTATGTTCGTTACACCAGCGTGCTTGTTTGCATGCGTGCTCTCGTATTTTCCCAATGCCATACTCGCTTTGTAATCCCGATCTCTCCGACAGTCAGGACACACAGGAATGACGGAACTAATCAGACTCCCTGTAATCCCAGAGGTCCGTCTGATCTAGCCCATAATCTATGTAACCTTTAATCCGACAGCTAGAGCCTTCATTCCATTTAAAACGTCTCAGATAAGAACACTAAGTTCTCCTCTCAGTTCTGAAAAACACGGAATCACCCTTTAGCTTTTGCTGTTGCTGAGCATTGCTCTCTCTCTCTCTCTCTCGCGTGCTCTCTCTCTCTCTCTCTCTCTCTCTCTCTCTCTCTCTCGCGTGCTCTCTCTCTCTCTCAGGAGCATCAACAGCCCCATTGTGAAGCGCTCGAGTGCATGAAAGACGGCGTTTGTTCTCGGCATCCTCCAGTCGCACGCGGGCGATAACAGCCGTGCAGCGGAGGGATCATGCCTGCGTGTCAGCGAAGCCACAAAACATCCACCGCAGGGTCACGCCGAGTCGGATGACACCGGGTCATGATCCAGAGAGCGGATACACACCAGCGCTCACACCACACCAGGGTAATTACGAGGCGTGTGGCCTGCTGCTGAGATCAAGAGAACCCAAGTAAACAAATATGATACTTGGTCATTTATTTATGGAGGAAAATGATCCAATATTACATATCTGTGAGAGGCAAAAGTATGTGCACCTTTGTTTTCAGTATGTAGTGCAGCAATAACTGCAGATAAACGTTTGCGGTAACCGTCGATCGGTCCCGCACATCGGCTCGGAGGAGTTTTATCCCGTTCCTCAGTACAGAACAGCTTCAGCTCTGGGATGTTGGTGGGTTTCCTCGCATGAACTGCTCGCTTCAGATCCTTCCACAACATTTCTACTGGATTAAGGTCAGGACTCTGACTCGGCCGTTCCAAAACATTCACTTTATTCTTCTTTAACCGTTCTTTAGTAGAACGACTCGTGTGCTTAAGATCGCTGTCTTGCTGCATGACCCGCTTTCTCTTCAGATTCAGTTCATGAAGAGATGTCCTGACATTTTCCTTTAGCGTTCGCTGGTATACTTCAGAATTCATTTTTTCATCAATGATGGTGAGTCGTCCTGATCCAGATGCAGCAAAACAGCCCCAAACCATGACACTACCACCACCATGTTTCACAGATGTATTTTCCTTTCTCCAAACTTACGCTTCTCATTTAAACCAAAAAGTTCTATTTCCCGCCACAAAACATTTTTCCATTAGCCTTCTGACTTG
>NC_071258.1:33582406-33584906 GCF_023375685.1 Ictalurus furcatus | reverse complement strand
CAAAGAAAACGACCTTTTACTGTTTAAACTGAGCAAATTTACAGCACATGGACCACCACCGGTTCTCAAACTGACTCGGACACTCATCGGTGTAAAGGATGTAGAGGAGAGGAGAAAGTACACATCCCTGAGGGGTATAGATAGATATAGATATCTATAACCAATAGATGGAGTTACTCGACCTGACAGGCTACTATTGACCCTTACTCTCTGTGACCTGAAGCAACCAAGCGGCCATATTTGCATTTACACCAAAACCCAATCTGAGCTTGTGGACCAACCAACTGGGTTGAATATATAATGTGTGTATAATGTGTATATAATGTATATAACATGTATATAACGTGTATATAATGTGTATAACGTGTATAATGTATATAATGTGTATATAATGTGTATATAATGTTTATATATGGTATATAATGTATATAATGTGTATATAACGGATATATAATGTGTATAATGTGTATATAAAGTGTATATAATGTATACAACGTGTGTATAAAGTATATAATGCGTATATAATGTGTATAATGTGCATAATGTATGTAATGTGTATATAATGCGTATATAATGTATATAATGCATATATAATGTATATAATGTGTATAATGTGTATATAATGTATATAACGTGCATATAATGTGTATATAATGTATATAACGTGTATATAATGTGTATAATGTGCATAATGTATATAATGCGTACATAATGTATATAACGTGTATATAATGTGTATATAATGTGCATAATGTATATAATGTGCATATAATGTGTATAATGTGTATAACGTGTGTATAATGTGTATAATGTGTATATAATGTGCATAATGTATATAACGTGTATATAACGTGTATATAATGTGTAATGTGTATATAATGTGCATAATGTATATAATGTGTATATAATGTGTATATAACGTGTATATAATGTGTATATAATGTGTATAACGTGTGTATAATGTGTATAATGTGTATATAATGTGCATAATGTATATAATGCGTACATAATGTATATAATGTGTATATAACGTGTATATAATGTGTATATAATGTGCATAATGTATATAATGTGTATATAATGTGTATATAATGTGTATATAACGTTTATATATGGTATATAATGTGTATATAATGTGTATAATGTGCATAATGTATATAATGTGTATAATGTGCATAATGTATATAATGTGCATAATGTATATATAATGTGCATAATGTATATAACACGTATATAATGTGTATAACGTGTATATAATGTGCATAATGTATATAATGTGTATATAATGTGCATAATGTATATAACGTGTATATAATGTGCATATAATGTTTATATATGGTATATAATGTGTATATAATGTGCATAATGTATATAACGTGTATATAATGTGTATAACGTGTATATAATGTGCATAATGTATATAACGTGTATATAATGTGTATATAATGTTTATATATGGTATATAATGTATATATAATGTGCATAATGTATATAATGCGTACATAATGTATATAATGTGTATATAACGTGTATATAATGTGTATATAATGTGCATAATGTATATAATGTGTATAACGTGTATATAATGTGTATATAATGTGCATAATGTATATAACGTGTATATAATGTGCATAATGTATATAATGTATATAATGTGTATATAATGTGCATAATGTATATAACGTGTATATAATGTGTATATAATGTGTATATAATGTTTATATATGGTATATAATGTATGTAATGTGTATATAACGTATATATAATGTGTATATAAAGTGTATATAATGTCCATAATGTATATAACGTGTATATAAGGTATATAATGTGTATATAATGTGCATAATGCATATAATGTGTATATAATGCATATATAATGTATATAACGTGCATATAATGTGTATATAATGTGTATATAATGTGTATAATGTACAAGGACAATAAGAGGATCGTTCCAAAAAAAGAAGGAAGGACTCAGGACTCGAGAGGTGTAACATCTAAAGGACGATGGACACACTATTGAGGACAACAGTGTGCTCAAATGAGGAGTAATGTGTGTGTGTGTGTGTGTGTGTGTGTGTGTGTGTGTAAGGGGAATGTTTGTGCCTCGAGATAAATTCTGTCCCATTTAAAACGCATAATTAGAGCTGGACAAATTTAAAGAAGCATCACACACATTCTTGTAAACTTCTTGAGGAAGGCACACTGCAAAAAAAAAAAAAAAAAAAAAAGACATCCTGTCAAGATATCATCAGATACAGGTAGCATTTCCTGCTATAATATTACAATAAACCAAATATAAGATTATTAAACCTGGTTTTCTTTCTCTTGCTTTAAAAAAAAAACTTATTCCAAGCTATAAATAGTCTTGTTCAAGAAGAGAATGTAAAACTTGAAATCAGTAGAAACTGACTTTAATAAATAAATAATAATCTCACGGCGAGAAAGATGAGAGAAGCTGTGGTAAATATGAGCAAGGAAGCCCGTGAAAATTTGTCTT
>NC_071258.1:33564906-33572406 GCF_023375685.1 Ictalurus furcatus | reverse complement strand
GCTGAGCGCGTCATATTTACGCACGGAGCTCTCCGAAATGTACTCGCTGGAAAACAGTACCTTATGTTGGCCGGGAAATTCGTAACGGAGGCTGTTTGATAATCCTCCGGGTTCAGATGAACACCCCGACGTGCGGGGTTAGTTTAACCCAAAATGTGCCCTGTCCTATATTTACCCAGCCGATGGGCTAAAAATAACCCCATTTGGGCTGGTTTTATCCCTGTGTTTTTTTAGAGTGTAGGTTGAGGAGAAACGCGCACACACACACACACACACACACACACACACACACACACACACAGTGGGTGAGGTAAAAGTTCATGATGACACACAGCAGGCCCGGCAGAGCATGAATAGGTGAGTTAAGAGCCGCTGAATGAGAGGAGCGAGACGCCCTGACCTCCCTCCCTCTCCCTCTCTCTCTCTCTCTCTCTGCATTCATTCTGTCTCTCATTCATCCTTCTCTTTCAGTCAGTCATTTTTTCCAACCCCATACATATTATTCGCACTCACACACACACACACACACACACACACACACAATATGATTAACATTAAAGGACAAAAGCGGCGACCAAATGAAAAAGAACACTCAGGCATTATGATGGGGGGAGTCCTAATGGAAAAGGAGAGAATAGGAGAATGAAAGAGAGAGAGAGAGAGAGAGAGAGAGAGAGAGAGAGAGAGAGATTATTGCTCTTGGCTTTGGCAGTGCTCTCCTTTCTGTATTCTTCTTCTGTGTTTTAAAAGAAAAATGGCAGTGATAATTACGCAAGCCGTGGACGAGCAGGAACAAAGGAACCGAGGGGGAAAAAACGGTGTCATGATGAAAAAGAAAAAAAACAACAACAAAAAAACAGTGGGACATGTCCTGCACCTGCAGCCACGGAAGGAAGTGTTTATCCTGGCTACACTGTGTGTGTGTGTGTGTGTGTGTGTGTGTGAGAGAGAGAGACAGAGAGAGACAGATGAACGACTGACTCGTCAGCGTGTCCTCTGAAACCTGACGGCACCACTTATCACAGAGGGTCATTCTGTTCTGTGTGTGTGTGTGTGTGTGTGTGTGTGTGTGTGTGTGTGTGTGTGTTTATTCCCTTGTCAGTGTGACATTTTCTCTTCGGGCCTGAATGAGGCTCGGGGCAGGAGAGCTCTTTCTGAACCGCTGTGCATCAATAATTGCTTTCTGGTCACCATGACATGACTGGGACAGGCGCAAATACACACACACACACACACACACACACACTGCAGACACACAATTAAGCCATGAGCTGCCCGGTCAAGACCAGGTTTTGTTGTGAGCCTCCTTTCTCTACGTCTTTTTTTTCCCCTACCTCCTCTTTTATCACTCCCCCCATCGCTACAGGAGCTACAGTGTGCTTCCTGTTGGAGCGTACCGGCTTTTGACTGGCTGACGAGTGTTAATTGCTCCTGCGAGACCTCCAGCATGAACACGACGGGACGCCAGACCAATCACGGAGTGAGAAATTCCCCTCAAACACCTGTCTCCCACACACACACACACACACACACAGATGCAGCTCTCTCTTTGTGTCCATGTCTATCAGGACTGCACGATTAATTAGATCTGAATTGAGATCAGGTTTTTTTTTCTTCTTCTTTTTTCGACCTCCTCGATTACTCCAGCTAATGAACCTAATTAAAGCCAGCTAATTGACTGACGTTAGCGACGTCGCTTCTTTCCACTCGCCCACGTTCGGTCTTCTTTTCACTTGCGGAAGAACAAATGATCCTTGCAAGCAGGCGTGGCGTTTCTCTCTTGAATCTAAGTGAAGGACTGTGTAATATTTCTGGTGAAAAGATCAGACGAGGAAGAAAGTGATGCAGCTAACCCTAAACCCGTCCCCTAAGGCACACCTGCCTGGTGTTTTCCCCATATCTATAGAGATCAGTGTGTCAGGAACATGGTTCCGTTAATCAGGTACACGTTGGGTTAAGGGGTTTCGATCAGACACACCCTGCTGGTTCTGGTTCTGGAGAAACTCCTGGTTCCGGATGCGGTTCTCTAGCGCCTGCGTCTCCAGCTGACTCGCACGCAGATGCTCCCGGAGCTCCCGGACCTCCCGCTGTAGCTTCGCCGCTTCCTGCTCGGCCCTGCTCGCTTCCTGCTGCAGAAAGACACGCTCTAAAAACGAAAAAAGAAAAGAAAAAAAAAGAGGCAAAATGAGATATTAAGAGAATGGGTGTGATGTAGTGATTGAAATTTTGCTGCGTTCTATATGACAGAGAGTCTGGTGAGCGTAAACGACTGTTTACAGCTGCTATGACGCAAGTGAGAACAGGAAGTGACTTCATTCCACAACATTAAATGTAACTATAAATGGATGGGGGGGGGGAACACGGCATTTTTTTTTAAATAAGAAAGAAAGAAAGAAATAGAAGAAGAAAGAGAGAAAAAAGCAAGAAGAAGGCAAAAAGAAGGAAGGAAAGAAAGAAAGGAATACAAAAGGAAATAAACCAATCAATCAAATAAATAAGTAAATAAGCAAGCAAGGGAAGAAAGAAAGAAAGAACAAAAGAATGAAAGAAAGGAAAAAAAGAAAAAGAAGCAAAGGAAAAAAGAACAAAAGGAGGAAATCAATCAATCAATCAAATAAATAAGTAAATAAGCAAGCAAGGAAATAAGGAAAGAAAGGCAGACAGACAAAAAGAAGGAAAGAAAGAAAACAAAAGAAGGACATAAATGAAATTTAAAAAAAAACTAAGGACAGAAAGAAAGACAAAATAAGGAAAGAAAGAAATAAAATAAAGAAGTAAATAAGAAAGAAAAGAAGAAAAGAAAAACAAAAAGAAGGAAAGAAAGAAATAAAATGTAGAAGTAAATAAGAAAGAAAAGAAGAAAAGAAAACAAAAAGAAGGAAAGAAATAAACAAAGAAGTAAATAAGCAAGCAAAAAAGAAGGAAAGAAAAAAGAAGGAAAGAAAAAAGAAGGAAAGAAATAAACAAAGAAGTAAATAAGCAAGCAAAAAAGAAGGAAAGAAAAAAAGAAGGAAAGAAATAAATCAGTCAAATAAATAAGCAAGCAAGGAAGGAAAGAAAGAAAAGAACAAAAGAATGAAAGAACGAAACACAAAAAGAAGAAAAGGAAGAAAGACAAGAGAAGGAAAAAAATCAATCAATCAGTCAAATAAATAAGTAAATAAGAAGCAAGCAAGAAAGAAAGACAAAGAAAAGAAGGATAGAAAGAAAAGAAAAGAAGAACATAAATAAAATAAATAAATAAGGAAAGAAGGAAAGAAGGAAGCAAATAAGCAAGCAAAGAAAGAAAGAAAGGAAAGGAAGAAAAGAAAACTGAAAAAAGAAAGCCAGAGGAAAATGAAAGCAGGGAAGAAAGAAGGGAAGGACACATGTGAACACATCTGTATGACCATTTAAACTAATTAAAAGGCGCTAATTGATGTAGACACTGAACTGAAGGAACTCCACGAACACGTCTCACCACGCGCAGAACTTTACGGAGGACGAGCTAGAGTGAAAGAACGCGTCGTTATTTCAGTTACGGCTGTGGTCCGAGAGGAATAAAACACATCGCACACGTCGCTGATTATTTTCCTACGACAGCGCGACCCCGAGTGTGTTATTCCGAAACCAAACACCATGGAGGATCTAGAAAAGCCACATTTTCTCCCTTCGCTTCCACCTGACTACACACACGTCTACTTTTCGACTGTTAAACCGACGTTCGGGCCGAGTGTTAAAGCGGGGTGTTGTCTGGCGGTGTAGGTATGTGCGGTATGAACACACACACTCCGCAGCACACTAACACAAACGTCTGGACGCTAAAAAGCAATGCATGTCAAAAAAAAAACCAACAACAAAAGAGACGAGGACGAAGAGAAGCTCCGCCCCCTTGTGTGAAATGTCTGTGCCATGCCTTGGGGCGTACAGATCAGTGGCGCTGAAGGTGATAAAGCGTATTTATCACACACACTGAGTCGTGACAGCAAGAATAGACAGAATTAAAAAAAATAAAAAGGCCCAAAACCATAAAGAGTGTAAAGAGAGTGTGAAGACAGACGCAGAGAGCAGGAGAGTGTTTCAGTGACGCAGAGCAAAACCCCCCAGTGCTTTTCACTGCTGCAGCTGACACGCAGCTCCTGATGTCAACAAAGAGGGTTTAATCAGGAGGGTTGGTACACACACACACACACACACACACACACACACACACACACACACACACAATGAGCGGTGAGACGAGGGCAGAGTGCTGACTGATGTTCCACGGTTCAGACGACGGTCACAGATCAACTCTACTGCACTGTGAAACTTACTCCCTCTATCTCTCTCTCTCTCACACACACACACACACACACACACACACACTCTCTCTCATAGCCATATACGTTCAAAGCCTTATATGGAGAAACACACATACACACACACACACACACACAACATATACAGACACATATACACACTGTAAGCCTTACTTATTGATTCAAATGGATATACACACAATAAGCCTTATATGCACACACACACACACACACACACACACACACATATCTATATACACTCAAAGCCTTATATGGAGAAACACACACACGCACAACCACATAGACACACACACACACACACACACACACACACACACACACAGACACACGCACACACACAGATACACACACACAGACAGACACAGACACCACACACACACACACACACACAGACACACACACACACACACAGGTCAGACTTCTAAAATACTAAATACTGCTAGTATTTACACTAGACCCTTGTCTCTACAGTTAATCAGGAGACGTTATTAAATCATGCCCTTCACAGCTGAGCATCAATGAAGAATAAATTTGTTGTGGCTACAGAGTGTGTATAAGAGCGTATATCAGCGTGTGTATAAGAGTGTATATCAGCGTGTGTATAAGAGTGTATATCAGCGTGTGTATAAGAGCGTATATCAGCGTGTGTATAAGAGCGTATATCAGCGTGTGTATAAGAGCGTATATCAGAGTGTGTATAAGAGCGTATATCAGCGTGTGTATAAGAGCGTATATCAGAGTGTGTATAAGAGCGTATATCAGAGTGTGTATAAGAGCGTATATCAGCGTGTGTATAAGAGCGTATATCAGCGTGTGTATAAGAGCGTATATCAGAGTGTGTATAAGAGCGTATATCAGCGTGTGTATAAGAGCGTATATCAGAGTGTGTATAAGAGTGTATATCAGCGTGTGTATAAGAGTGTATATCAGCGTGTGTATAAGAGCGTATATCAGAGTGTGTATAAGAGTGTATATCAGCGTGTGTATAAGAGTGTATATCAGCGTGTGTATAAGAGCGTATATCAGAGTGTGTATAAGAGCGTATATCAGAGTGTGTATAAGAGCGTATATCAGAGTGTGTATAAGAGTGTATATCAGCGTGTGTATAAGAGTGTATATCAGAGTGTGTATAAGAGTGTATATCAGCGTGTGTATAAGAGTGTATATCAGTGTGTATAAGAGCGTATATCAGAGTGTGTATAAGAGTGTATATCAGCGTGTGTATCCGAGTGTGTATCCGAGTGTGTATAAGAGTGTGTATCAGAGTGTGTATAAGAGTGTATATCAGAGTGTGTATAAGAGCGTATATCAGCGTGTGTATAAGAGCGTATATCAGAGTGTGTATAAGAGCGTATATCAGCGTGTGTATAAGAGTGTATATCAGCGTGTGTATAAGAGCGTATATCAGAGTGTGTATAAGAGCGTATATCAGCGTGTGTATAAGAGCGTATATCAGAGTGTGTATAAGAGTGTATATCAGCGTGTGTATAAGAGTGTATATCAGCGTGTGTATAAGAGCGTATATCAGAGTGTGTATAAGAGCGTATATCAGCGTGTGTATAAGAGTGTATATCAGCGTGTGTATAAGAGCGTATATCAGAGTGTGTATAAGAGCGTATATCAGAGTGTGTATAAGAGCGTATATCAGCGTGTGTATAAGAGCGTATATCAGCGTGTGTATAAGAGTGTATATCAGAGTGTGTATAAGAGTGTATATCAGCGTGTGTATAAGAGCGTATATCAGAGTGTGTATAAGAGCGTATATCAGAGTGTGTATAAGAGTGTATATCAGCGTGTGTATCCGAGTGTGTATCCGAGTGTGTATAAGAGTGTGTATCAGAGTGTGTATAAGAGTGTATATCAGAGTGTGTATAAGAGCGTATATCAGCGTGTGTATAAGAGTGTATATCAGAGTGTGTATAAGAGCGTATATCAGAGTGTGTATAAGAGTGTATATCAGAGTGTGTATAAGAGTGTATATCAGCGTGTGTATAAGAGCGTATATCAGAGTGTGTATAAGAGTGTATATCAGAGTGTGTATAAGAGTGTATATCAGCGTGTGTATAAGAGTGTATATCAGCGTGTGTATAAGAGCGTATATCAGAGTGTGTATAAGAGCGTATATCAGCGTGTGTATAAGAGTGTATATCAGCGTGTGTATAAGAGCGTATATCAGAGTGTGTATAAGAGCGTATATCAGCGTGTGTATAAGAGTGTATATCAGCGTGTGTATAAGAGCGTATATCAGAGTGTGTATAAGAGCGTATATCAGCGTGTGTATAAGAGCGTATATCAGAGTGTGTATAAGAGCGTATATCAGCGTGTGTATAAGAGTGTATATCAGCGTGTGTATAAGAGCGTATATCAGAGTGTGTATAAGAGCGTATATCAGCGTGTGTATAAGAGCGTATATCAGCGTGTGTATAAGAGCGTATATCAGAGTGTGTATAAGAGCGTATATCAGCGTGTGTATAAGAGCGTATATCAGAGTGTGTATAAGAGTGTATATCAGCGTGTGTATAAGAGTGTATATCAGCGTGTGTATAAGAGCGTATATCAGAGTGTGTATAAGAGTGTATATCAGCGTGTGTATAAGAGTGTATATCAGCGTGTGTATAAGAGCGTATATCAGAGTGTGTATAAGAGCGTATATCAGAGTGTGTATAAGAGCGTATATCAGAGTGTGTATAAGAGTGTATATCAGCGTGTGTATAAGAGTGTATATCAGAGTGTGTATAAGAGTGTATATCAGCGTGTGTATAAGAGTGTATATCAGTGTGTATAAGAGCGTATATCAGAGTGTGTATAAGAGTGTATATCAGCGTGTGTATCCGAGTGTGTATCCGAGTGTGTATAAGAGTGTGTATCAGAGTGTGTATAAGAGTGTATATCAGAGTGTGTATAAGAGCGTATATCAGCGTGTGTATAAGAGCGTATATCAGAGTGTGTATAAGAGCGTATATCAGCGTGTGTATAAGAGTGTATATCAGCGTGTGTATAAGAGCGTATATCAGAGTGTGTATAAGAGCGTATATCAGCGTGTGTATAAGAGCGTATATCAGAGTGTGTATAAGAGTGTATATCAGCGTGTGTATAAGAGTGTATATCAGCGTGTGTATAAGAGCGTATATCAGAGTGTGTATAAGAGCGTATATCAGCGTGTGTATAAGAGTGTATATCAGCGTGTGTATAAGAGCGT
>NC_071258.1:33534906-33557406 GCF_023375685.1 Ictalurus furcatus | reverse complement strand
CACACACTCGAGCCATGGAGGTATGATGACAGGAAAGAGACGCTCAATCCACCCTTACGCTTTTATTAAATTGTAAATACTCGGAGATGATTTCCCCGGAGAGTTTTCAACCGTAAATAAACATTTACAGAGATTCCCGAACAGGGCCTCCATGACACCCAGAAACGTTTCTGATTGGTTCATATAGACTGCCAATCCAAAACAAGAGGAGGCGGGATTTGGAGTTTACAACATATACTGTTGCTGAAAACTTTTTCCAAAAATGAGCTGGATGTGTGTCTGTCAGCATTCGTAGCATTCAGTTCAATTCAGTTTTATTTGTGTAGCGCTTTTAACATCGGACGTTGTCTCAAAGCGGCTTTACAGAAACATATAAACACAGGGTAGAGATTTTAAGCGTGTGAGTTTATCCCTATTGAGCGAGACGGTGGAGACGGTGGCGAGGGAAAAACTCCCTGAGATGATATGAGGAAGAAACCTCGAGAGGAACCGGACTCAGAAGGGAACCCGTCGTCATCTGGGTAAAAGTAGTATAAGTGAAGCAATTGCAAATTCGTAAATTCAGCCTGCTTAAATGTATAATACGTCCAAATATTTTTCCATCGTTAGTATCTCGAAGATGTACTTAGCTTGGTTTTAACTGGCTGCCTGACTGAACCAATCGCCAAGCGTTTCTGCTCAAGCTTCCCTAAAGAAAAAGGTTTGATGCTGAAGAAAGCTCCATAGTGCTCCTGAATTCCGGATTGTGATTGGTCAGAAGGTGTTGATTCAGACGATTTGATTGACTAGAACAGCGGCCCTGACAGTAGAGTAGAGCGGCTGCAAATGCGCTCGTCCTGATACGTTGTGGTTTCTATAGTAACAGCTCGTTCACAGGGACGCATCCTCGATATGGTGAATGTCTATTTGTCATTTATGGAAGGAGCCTCCAGTGTCAGCTCTTTGTACCAGTCAGAGGTAAAGCTGTACAAATTGTAGCGGTTTAACTGGAATAAATCATCACCGACTACAGGGTGGTAGCAGTAACCCCGCTTCATCACACCACTCCGTCGTTTATTATTTTCCTCTAACGGCATGACGCTGAGTTTACGTTATTCTGTTATTTCTTATTTAATAGGTATTTGGCACCTTTAGGCACAGACCTGAACTCTCTCTCACTCTGTGTAACTCTCTCTCTCACTTTCACTCTAATCTTTATCTCTGTCATCTCTTTCTCTCTCTCTCTGAGTATGATATGGGTCTGGGCTGCACATGTCATGCTTTCATGCTTGCGTCTGCTGACCTGCTTCCACGACACTCCCAGAATGCTGTGCAGCTTGGCCCAGATACACGACCTCATCTTTCATCCGCTCCATCCTCGTTAGTCTCCTTCCTCTTCCTCTTATCCATCACGATCCCCACCATCTTTCTCACAGAATACACGGTGATGAGAGAAGAATCTCTCTCTCTCTCTCTCTCTCTCTCTCTCTCTCACTCTCTCACTCTCTGAACCTCTAAAACACTCAATAATCAGCCGTGAAGCCTTTGACTTCAATACACCAGACTGTGTACATGTCTGAAAGCCAAAATACACACAGTACCTTATGCTGCACATGTGGAACACAGACACACACACACACACACACACACACATCACATGAAAAGAAGCATTAAGGAATGATTAAGGTTAGTGTTTCATCATGGTATGATTTGTGTCTTTTGAAGGACTTTGGTGGCAGTTCAAAGATGTGTACTTTAAAAGTGTGTGTGCTGCACTTAAAAGAGAGAGAGTGTGTGTGTGTGTGTGTGCGCTTTGGAGTGCACTTCACTTCACCATCTTCAGACGACTGGAGAACATCAGACGAGAAAGGGGGGAAAAAATCGAAGCTGAAAGACCAAACCAAACTCACTTATCAGATGAGGGAGCTCTAAAAACGGCACGTAGTCTCTCTCACGAACACAAACACTCAAAGAAAAGGAAAAACAAGCATGTGCGCAGACACACACACACACACACACACACACACACACGTCTTTATCGGGAACTTTATATAAGCCGCTAAAACAGTGAGCGGTTTCATCAGAAAGACAGACGGGTATTTGCAGCTCTGTGAGGCGTTGCTGCCAGCCCCCGAGCACTGGTGAAGTGGGAACAGGGAACGGAACATTGTGTTATTCCAGGGACGCTGTTGTCACCCGGTGTGTGAGGAGCGCTCCAAACTTTCCTACTCACACACTCCTGTCATCATTCTGCTGCAGGAAATGGGCCAGGCATCAGGAGAACACTGCACACTCCACAGCAAAGAGCTCTCTGTTTTACACGCACTTTACATCTTTACACTCACACACGCACTTTACATCTTTACACTCACACACGCACTTTACATCTTTACACTCACACACGCACTTTACATCTTTACATTCACTTTACATCTTTACACTCACACATGCACTTTACATCTTTACATTCACACACGCACTTTACATCTTTACACTCACACACGCACTTTACATCTTTACACTCACACACGCACTTTACATCTTTACACTCACACACACACTTTACATCTTTACATTCACTTTACATCTTTACACTCACACATGCACTTTACATCTTTACATTCACACACGCACTTTACATCTTTACACTCACACACGCACTTTACATCTTTACACTCACACACGCACTTTACATCTTTACACTCACTTTACATCTTTACACTCACACACGCACTTTACATCTTTACACTCACACATGCACTTTACATCTTTACACTCACACACGCACTTTACATCTTTACACTCACTTTACATCTTTACACTCACACACGCACATTACATCTTTACACTCACACATGCACTTTACATCTTTACATTCACTTTACATCTTTACACTCACACATGCACTTTACATCTTTACATTCACACACGCACTTTACATCTTTACACTCACACACGCACTTTACATCTTTACACTCACTTTACATCTTTACACTCACACACGCACATTACATCTTTACACTCACACATGCACTTTACATCTTTACACTCACACATGCACTTTACATCTTTACACTCACACACGCACTTTACATCTTTACACTCACTTTACATCTTTACACTCACACATGCACTTTACATCTTTACACTCACACACGCACTTTACATCTTTACACTCACTTTACATCTTTACACTCACACACGCACTTTACATCTTTACACTCACACACGCACTTTACATCTTTACACTCACACATGCACTTTACATCTTTACACTCACACACGCACTTTACATCTTTACACTCACTTTACATCTTTACACTCACACACGCACATTACATCTTTACACTCACACATGCACTTTACATCTTTACATTCACTTTACATCTTTACACTCACACATGCACTTTACATCTTTACATTCACACACGCACTTTACATCTTTACACTCACACACGCACTTTACATCTTTACACTCACTTTACATCTTTACACTCACACACGCACTTTACATCTTTACACTCACACATGCACTTTACATCTTTACACTCACACACGCACTTTACATCTTTACACTCACTTTACATCTTTACACTCACACACGCACATTACATCTTTACACTCACACATGCACTTTACATCTTTACATTCACTTTACATCTTTACACTCACACATGCACTTTACATCTTTACATTCACACACGCACTTTACATCTTTACACTCACACACGCACTTTACATCTTTACACTCACACACGCACTTTACATCTTTACACTCACTTTACATCTTTACACTCACACACGCACTTTACATCTTTACACTCACACATGCACTTTACATCTTTACACTCACACACGCACTTTACATCTTTACACTCACTTTACATCTTTACACTCACACACGCACTTTACATCTTTACACTCACACATGCACTTTACATCTTTACACTCACACACGCACTTTACATCTTACCACTCAGTTTACATCTTTACACTCACACACGCACTTTACATCTTTACACTCACACACGCACTTTACATCTTTACACACACACGCACTTTACATCTTTACACTCACACACGCACTTTACATCTTTACACTCACTTTACATCTTTACACTCACACACGCACTTTACATCTTTACACTCACTTTATGTCTTTACACTCACACACACACTTTACATCTTTACACTCACACATGCACTTTACATCTTTACACTCACACACGCACTTTACATCTTTACACTCACTTTACATCTTTACACTCACACACGCACTTTACATCTTTACACTCACACATGCACTTTACATCTTTACATTCACTTTACATCTTTACACTCACACATGCACTTTACATCTTTACATTCACACACGCACTTTACATCTTTACACTCACACACGCACTTTACATCTTTACACTCACACACGCACTTTACATCTTTACACTCACTTTACATCTTTACACTCACACACGCACTTTACATCTTTACACTCACACATGCACTTTACATCTTTACACTCACACACGCACTTTACATCTTTACACTCACTTTACATCTTTACACTCACACACGCACTTTACATCTTTACACACACACGCACTTTACATCTTTACACTCACACACGCACTTTACATCTTTACACTCACTTTACATCTTTACACTCACACACGCACTTTACATCTTTACACTCACACACGCACTTTACATCTTTACACACACACGCACTTTACATCTTTACACTCACACATGCACTTTACATCTTTACACTCACACACGCACTTTACGTCTTTACACTCACACACGCACTTTACATCTTTACACTCACACACACACTTTACATCTTTACACTCACACACGCACTTTACATCTTTACACTCACTTTATGTCTTTACACTCACACACACACTTTACATCTTTACACTCACACGCACACTTCACATCTTTACACTCACACACGCACTTTACATCTTTACACTCACTTTATGTCTTTACACTCACACATGCCCTTTAGATCTTTACATTCACTTTACTTCTTTACACTCACGCACACACTTTACATCTTTACACTCACACACGCACTTTACATTTTTACACTCACACACGCACTTTACATCTTTACATTCACTTTACATCTTTACACTCACACATGCACTTTACATCTTTACATTCACTTTACTTCTTTAAACTCACACAAACACACTTTACATCTTTACACTCACACACGCACTTTACATCTTTACATTCACTTTACATCTTTACATTCACACATGCACTTTACATCTTTACATTCACTTTACTTCTTTAAACTCACACAAACACACTTTACATCTTTACACTCACACACTCACTTTACATCTTTACACTCACACACGCACTTTACATCTTTACACTCACACACGCACTTTACATCTTTACACTCACACACGCACTTTACATCTTTACACTCACTTTATGTCTTTACACTCACACACACACTTTACATCTTTACACTCACACACACACTTCACATCTTTACACTCACACACGCACTTTACATCTTTACACTCACTTTATGTCTTTACACTCACACATGCCCTTTAGATCTTTACATTCACTTTACTTCTTTACACTCACGCACACACTTTACATCTTTACACTCACACACGCACTTTACATTTTTACACTCACACACGCACTTTACATCTTTACATTCACTTTACATCTTTACACTCACACATGCACTTTACATCTTTATATTCACTTTACTTCTTTAAACTCACACAAACACACTTTACATCTTTACACTCACACACGCACTTTACATCTTTACATTCACTTTACATCTTTACATTCACACATGCACTTTACATCTTTACATTCACTTTACATCTTTACACTCACACGCACTTTACGTCTTTACACTCACACATGCACTTTACATCTTTACACTCACACACGCACTTTACGTCTTTACACTCACACACGCACTTTACGTCTTTACACTCACACACGCACTTTACATCTTTACACTCACTTTATGTCTTTACACTCACACACACACTTTACATCTTTACACTCACACACACACTTCACATCTTTACACTCATTTTATGTCTTTACACTCACACATGCCCTTTAGATCTTTACATTCACTTTACTTCTTTACACTCACGCACACACTTTACATCTTTACACTCACACACGCACTTTACATCTTTACACTCACACACGCACTTTACATCTTTACATTCACTTTACTTCTTTACACTCACACATGCACTTTACATCTTTACACTCACACACGCACTTTACATCTTTACACTCACACACGCACTTTACATCTTTACATTCACTTTACTTCTTTACACTCACACATGCACTTTACATCTTTACATTCACTTTACTTCTTTAAACTCACACAAACACACTTTACATCTTTACACTCACACGTGCACTTTATGTCTTTACACTCACACACACACTTTACATCTTTACACTCACACACTCACTTTACATCTTTACACTCACACACGCACTTTACGTCTTTACACTCACACACACTTGACATCTTTACACTCACACACACTTTACATCTTTACACTCACACACGCACTTTACATCTTTACACTCGCACACTTTACATCTTTACACTCTCGCATGCACTTTACGTCTTTACACTAACGCATTTGACATCTTTACACTCACATTATGTTTTTACACTCACACACACACTTTACATCTTTAAACTCACACAGGCTACCTCAGCATATCCCTACTACCCTACTTACACAGTAGGCAAAAAGCAGTGCGCCAAAGGAGTAGTATGTCCGAATTCTCAGTTTTCATAAAACAGTACATCTTTACATCATTACACATACTTTACATCTTTACACTCACACACACGCATTACATCTATACACCCACACACGCATTTTACATCTTTACACTCAAATACACACACACACTTACTTTATGTGATTACAGAGTGAGAATGAAGAAAACAATATGATCAAAAGAAGTGTAATAGCAGGAGGAATAGATACTGTCTGATCAGATGAGTGTGTGTGTGTGTGTGTGTGTGTGTGTGTGTGTGTGTGTGTGTGTGTGTGTTATATATTCACAGGAAAGAAAGAAAACAAAGATTAAGTGAGACAATGGGCCAGACAGAGAAGAGAGGTAAGGAGAGAGTCAGAGAGAGAGAAGGAAAGAATTATAAGGGAAAAGAAAGGATGAGGGAGCAGGACAACTACAGGAGAGAGGGAGAAGTAAGAGGGGAGGGAAAAAGAGAAAACGAACAAAAAGGGAGCAAGACAAAGAGAGAGAACACAGACAGAAACCGAAGGAATGCAGAAAGAAAGAAAGAAAGAAAGAAAGAAAGAAAGAACAAGACAAAGACAGACGCAGACAGGAAGGAAAGCGAGAGAACAATGTGTCCCTCCATCCTTCCACCACCCTCAAACTAAAGCAGATGGAGAGAGAGAGAGAGAGAGAGAGAGAATTGCAGAATTTGGTGATGAGGATGCTTGGAAAATCCCTTTCCCCTCTCTCTCTCTCTCTCTCTCTCTCTCTCTCTCCGGATTAACTCTACACTTTGTTTTTGTTTTTTTCCACTTTCTCTACAGCTACAGTATTTCCTGAGGAACACTTCAGTGACTTCCTGTGGATTTCCTGCTACTGTCCAATAACATTAACCTCCACCATCATGAAGTGCTTTGAATGATTGGTGATGTCATACATACTGGAAAAGCCTTCATTCTATCCATTCTAGACCCTCATCAGCATGCGTGTCTTCTCCACTGAGGATGCCATCTCCTCTGCGCTTCACCTATCTTTTGAGAAGATCCACATCTGGAGAACAAACACTATTATGTAAGGCTGTGGTTTATAGACTTCAGCTCTGCTTTGAATACTGTTATTCCCCTGAAGTTTATAGACAAACTCCGCTCACTTAGTTTGCAATCCTCAAACAATACCCCAAACAGTAAGGGTCAATAAAACATCTCACACTATTATCCTCAACACTGGAACAACACAGGGTTGTGCTCTAAGCCCCCATTTACTCATCCTGTTCACACACGGTTGTGTTACTAAACATCAGAACAACCAGATCATTCAATTTGCAAATGGAACAACAGTTGTGGGACAGATAATGATCAAATGGCATTGGGGGCAGTGGTGGCACTTGGCGGTTAAGGCTCTGGGTTACTGATCGGAAGGTCGGGGGTTCAAGCCCCAGCACTGCCAGCCTTTGGGTTACTGATCGGAAGGTCGGGGGTTCAAGCCCCAGCACTGCCAGGCTCTGGGTTACTGATCGGAAGGTCGGGGGTTCAAGCCCCAACACTGCCAGGCTCTGGGTTACTGATCGGAAGGTCGGGGGTTCAAGCCCCAGCACTGCCAGGCTCTGGGTTACTGATCGGAAGGTGTTGGAAGGTGTTGACCAAGCTTCCACTGTTGGGCCCTTGAGCGAGGCCCTCAACCCTCTCTGCTTCAGGGGCGCTGTATCATGGCTGACCCTGCACTCTGACCCCAACTTCCTAACATGTTGGGGTATACAAAGAAAAGAAATTCACTGTCCTGTAATGTATACTTGATTAATAAAGATTCATTATCATTACTCATGATAGAAATGAGGTGCAACGACTAGAGGACTGGTGCAAGGATAATAACCTGGTCTTCTACCAGCTTCTACAGGAGTATCATTGAGTCTGTCATGACCCGCAGCATTACAGTTTGGTATGGTAACTGTACTGAATACGATAGGGAAACACTCCAGAGGGTGGTGAAGAATTCCAAGTAAGTCACAGGCACCAGCCTTCCTAATATTAATAACATCTACATGGAACAAGAAAGGTTCAAAGCATCTGGGCAGACTCCACATATCCATCTAACAAACTGTTCACCAAAGACTGCGTAGCATTCAAGCCAAATTCTCCAGACTGATGACTACCTCGTTTCCACAAGCAATAAGACTTCTAAACAGATCCTCCTCCTCTCACAAATTGTGATGGCTGGATGACTGGGTCATCTCCTAAATGACAGGTCCTGTGGGGTGTTCCCTGTATGCAGTAGTTAGTACCTACCAAAAGTGGTCTAAGGAAGGAGAACTGGCGAGAGGATTACAAGCGCCCAAGGTTCACTGATGTGTGTGGGGAGTGAAGGCTTGCCCGTGTGGTCTGATCCCACAAAAGAGCTACTGTAGCACAAATTTCTGAAAAAGTTCATGCTGGCTCTGATACAGTATAAAGGTGTCAGAACACACAGTGCATTGAAGCTTGCTGCATATGGGGCTCTGTAGCCACAGACTGGTCAGAGTGCCCATGCTGAACCAAAATCCCCTACAATGGGCAAATGAGCATCAGAACTGGACCATGGAGCAATGGAAGAAGGTGTCCTAGCCAGAACTGAACCATGGAGCAATGGAAGAAGCTGCCCTAGCCAGAACTGGACCATGGAGCAATGGAAGGTGTCCTAGCCAGAACTGGACCATGGAGCAATGGAAGAAGCTGTCCTAGCCAGAACTGAACCATGGAGCAATGGAAGAAGCTGTCCTAGCCAGAACTGGACCATGGAGCAATGGAAGAAGCTGTCCTAGCCAGAACTGAACCATGGAGCAATGGAAGAAGGTGTCCTAGCCAGAACTGGACCATGGAGCAATGGAAGAAGGTGGTCTGGTCCGAAGAATCACAGTTTCTTTTACATCATGTGGATGGTCGGGTGCATCTGCGTTGCTTACCTGGGGAAGAGATGGCACCACGATGCACTATGGGAAGAAGACAAACTGGCGGACGCAGTGTGATGTTCTGCTGGGAAACCTTGGGTCCTGGCATTCATGTGGATGTTAGTGTGTCACGTACCACCTACCTAAACACTGTCACAGACCAAGTACACGCCTTCATGGCAACGGTATTCCCTAATAGCAGTGGCCTCTTTCAGCAGGATAATGCTCCCTGACTCACTACAAAAATGGTTCAGGAATGATCTGAGGAACATGCCAAAGACTTCAAGGTGTTGACTCGGCCTCCAAATTCCCCAGATCTCAATCCGATCGAACATCTGTGGGATGTGCTGGACAAACAAGTCCGATCCACAGTGGCCCCACCTCACAAGAGCTATTTTGGTGGACCTACACAATATTAGTCAGGTGGTTTTAAGGTTATTGCTGATTGTTGCATATATTTGTTTGTATGTAAGCGCTATGTGTAACACCCAGCCTTGTGTCGAATTAGAATGACAATAAGCTTGCTTCCTTACTTATTCTTTCCGATTCGCTTTATACAGTATGTGTGTGTGTGTGTGAGTGTGAGTGTGTGTGTGTGTGTGTGTGTGTGTGATGATTCAGACAGCATGCTAAACGGTGGCCATTAACCTCCATTACATATTAGCCTTGTAGCTCCAGCGAAAGCTAAACTAGCACACCGTGTCTTTGAGGAGAAGTGTGTGTATTTATTTGACTCCTTTAATGCCGTGTGTGTGGTGAAGTGAACTGTCGGTCAGCTGTTACACTGTTTTTCTCTTCTCTATTTCTGCTCTCAGTTTCACACGTACACACACACACACGCACACTCTGACTTCCAGTTGTTTCCCATCTGCAAGGTTCTTCCTGTCGTGCCGTGGTTGTGGCGGCTACTGTAGACACGCCACACACACTCTTCTGAGCCAATAGGATCTGCACTCCCCCCCCCCCCCCCCCCACGCTCCTTTTCTTCTTTTCTTTCTGTTCTCCAGCTGCTCTGTGTTCCCCTCGCTCTGTTCTTTCTCTTCTTTCCGGCCTTGACAGCTGCATTGTTACCTCGTTTCCTTACCTGAGTTGCAGGCTGTGTTTAAGCTCGCTCTCCAGCTCCGCTCGTGCCCTCTTGCTCTCCGTCCTCAAGTCCACCAGCTTGCTGTCCGCCTCAGACACCTGCAGCGTCAGAGCCTTCACTCTGAAACACACACACACACACACACACACACACACACACAGTGATTATGAGCTAGGGATTTTATAGAAAACACTAAACCATCGAACGTTATGATGTTAATGTTCTTTACATAAAAGTGTATGTGTGAATGTGTGTGTGTGTGTGTGTGTGTGTGTGTGTGTTTGTTTGGACAGCAAGTGTAAATGAGAGACGCATTGGCGCAGGGGTTTATGAGAACCCGTCTCCTTTGTCAGACGAGTTCTCGAGAGCGGGTGACAAGAGGAAGCATGCCAAGGCTGACAAATCCCAGACACCACACAGTTTACTAAAGCCCTGGCATTGACTCACAGATCACCATAATGCCATTGTGTGTGTGTGTGTGTGTGTGTGTGTGTGTGTGTGTGTGCACGGTCTTTGTTTCCGTCTCCGTATTTGCCCCCCAGTCTCTTTTTTTTTTTTGCTCTGTGTTTGCTTCCATGTCCATGTCCTTGTATTTGCCTACGTCTCTCAGTCTTTATCTCCGCCTTTTTCTCTCTGTCTCCCCGTCTCTCAATCTCTCTGTCTTTGTCTTGTCTGTTCTATTTATCTTTTTGTCTTTCGGTCTTTATCTCTGTCTGTCTCTGTCTGTCCTTATCTCTGTCTTTGTCTCTGTCTGTCCTTATCTCTGTCCTTGTCTCTGTCTGTCCTCATCTCTGTCTTTGTCTGTCCTCATCTTTGTCTTTGTCTGTCCTTATGTCTGTCTTTGTCTCTGTCTGTCCTCATCTCTGTCTGTCTCTGTCTGTCCTTATCTCTGTCTTTGTCTCTGTCTGTCCTCATCTCTGTCCGTCTCTGTCTGTCCTTATCTCTGTCTTTGTCTCTGTCTGTCCTCATCTCTGTCTGTCCTCATCTCTGTCTTTGTCTCTGTCTGTCCTTATCTCTGTCTTTGTCTCTGTCTGTCCTCATCTCTGTCGGTTTCTGTCTGTCCTTATCTCTGTCGTTGTCTCTGTCTGTCCTTATCTATGTCTGTCCTTGTCTCTGTCTTTGTCTGTCCTTATCTCTGTCTTTGTCTCTGTCCTCATCTCTGTCTTTTTCTCTGCCTGTCCTTATCTTGGTCTTTGTCTCTGTCTGTCCTCATCTCTGTCTTTGTCTGTCCTTATTTCGGTCTTTGTCTCTGTCTGTCCTTATCTCTGTCTTTGTCAGTCACCATGTCTCCATCTGTCTTCGTATTTATCTTTCTGCCAGTCTCTCTTTATCTCTGTCTGTCAGATTCTGTCCTTGTCTCTATATCTCTGTCTCTGCTTTTCTAAGTCTCTTTGCCTCTTTTGTTTCAGTCTATCTGCCTCTGCCTTTTGTCCCGACTTCAAACTATCTGTCTCTGTCTGTCTCTGTCTGTCTCTGTCTCTCTCTCTGTTGTGGAATCTACATATGGGAGAAGGAAGCTGTGGATAAATCGGCTTCCAGACAACAGCTTTTTATGTTGGCAAATTAAAGCATGGATGAAGTCATGCTGCAACACACACGCACATACACACACACACACACACACACACACACACACACACACACACACACATAGACACACACGCACGCCAGGGAAAGGCCATTATTGCCTGAATGTAAAGTATTGACATGGTGAACTACAAGCAGGAAATGACAACACAGAAACAGGAAGTAGTAGAACGTCTCCTGGAGCGATCTGTGTTGAAGTGGCGGTTATACTGTGCATTGTTTTGGACGCGGTGATGCAAGAAAAACTTCTCATTTCATGAGTTTCCTGAGCGTTAAATGTCACCTCTTACGTAGCGTTGGGAAGTAACGCACTCCGTCATCCGAACACTCTAATCCGATTACGGCTTCACGGTTGCGATTTATGGCGTCCCTCGGTACATTTCTGTAACAAATATACCACTGAGCCTATTTCCTGACGTGTCCAACTTAAAATTAGACTTAATAACATTATCGTAATCCCAGAATAAGAAATCGGATACAGGACACTGACCTCTATTCGAGGTCATGTATGTGTTTTTACTGCACCTGAATATAAAAATACCGTATAACTTTAAACGATTATTATTATTCCTAGTAGTAGTTGGTGAGTTCAGATTTTGGTCACTCATGATATTCCCATCGTAGTAGATGTTAACGAAACAGAAAGGTAAATATACAGAATGAGTGTGTAATTGGACTCCGTTACTATACTTCAGCACTGTCTCTTTACTCAAGTATCAGATTCTTGAAGAAAAACAAAAAAACAAAAAAAAACCCCTATTTTATTCCTCACATTTTCACTGACGAATCTCAAATGCTCTGAGATCTTTTGAATTCTTGCCCGCTTGCTTCTCCAGTCAGTTGTGTTCTAACTTCTTTACTTGTTTTCTAAAGACATCCAACCAAAAAAAAATCCCATCAGTGTCAGATTCAGTAATAATGCACACGGGGTGACAAAAAAACAAAACAAAACAACAACAACAACAAATAAATAAACAAATAAATAAATAAAAATGCTGTATAACATCACCTAACTCTCTGGAAGAGAAGGAAGACTTCCTTTAAACTCAACTGAAGTACTAACAAGTGGCTTAACTCGCTCTCGTCACAGCTCGTCATCTACTGCTGACGTTTTATTACCAAAGTCTTCTATATCAGAACGTTACACTTATATATATATATATATATATACGCTCTGCTTTCTATTTGTGTGAGATTATCCTGTACAGAACTGAAATCAAACCAGATGAACCAGTCAGATCGGTCGAATCGGATAATCAGACAACTCTTTTTTTTTGTTAGTGATTTAAAAGATCAGCTTTGTGATTGGATCTTGTGCTACTTGCAGTCTGTGAAAAAGCTGCTTTTGTTTGTTTCTTACACACTTCTGCTTCCTTCTGCGCTGTGTATCAGCTCACAGGAGTTCACTGGCGGCGTTTTTATCATCTGCTCGGTAAATGCATGTGTGATTGCTACATGATATTATTACCGTTATTATTTTTTATTTACCCCTGCTAATTAATAATACATCTTAGCAATGTTATTTATTTGTTTGTTTTTCTACTGCCCTTACTATACGCCCTAAGCATTTCAGCTCCTCAGTGGTGTAATAAACACAGGCCTCCTGCTGTGTGTGTGTGTGTGTGTGTGTGTGTGTGTGTGTGTACAATGCAGATCATTGTTGCTTGCTTTCTGCAGATCAAATATCCATCAGCCCGACACTGAACCTCATCACACACTCTGCAGGTTCACCCAAACACACTTACATCCACACACCAGAAGTCGATTAGTACTGCTCTTCAGCTCCATGGTGCTCGCACACACACACACACACACACACACACACACACACACACACACACAAGCATGCAGCCGAGCACAAACACAGCCCCGGAGGAAGAGGAGGAACAAATCAGTTTTTGGTGAGAGAAGCGCACGCTCCTGTGCTCTGCGTGACAGAAAGAGAAAGACACAACAACATGTGGACACGCCATCAGATTCCAGATGTTCACTCATCCACACACGTCATATTACAGAAACATCTGTGAAACCCTAGTATTATTAAATAACAGCTAATTACTGCTACTATTAATAAAGCCAGTGATCATCATAATAAGGCTTTTTATGCTGAGGTCACGAATCACAAACTATTCACGACTTCTGTTCAGATTAAATCCGGAGACATTTGGAGTTTTACTGCCACTTTAGAATTTTTGCATGCTTGATGCAAAATATCACGTCAGTTGAAACGTTCCTTTCACAGCGTCAGGTGCAGAAACGCTCCGACGCTCACCGCGTGCATCAGAGACACGGTATTGTCACGTCTTTTACAGAAAGAGTGTGTGCACACATTTCTCCAAGGAGATGAGAAAGAGCTTCACATATGGAGCCAGTGACAGAGTGATGAGGGAAATCCTCCCTCTCATTTATTATTCTGTCAACAAAATATCTCAGGATATCCGCCAGGGAGGGAGGGAGGGAGGGAGGGAGCGGGGGAGAGAGAGAGAGAGAGAGCGAGAGAGAGAGAGATGAGAGGGACAGAAAGGAGAGAGAGAAAGAGAGAGTGGGGGGGAGACAGAAGGGAGAGAGACATGAGAGGTAAGAGAGACAGGAGAGAAACAAAGAGAGAGATATGAGAGGGACAGAAGGGAGAAAGAGACAGGAGAGAGAGAGAGAAAGAGAGAGTGAGACAGATGAGACGGACAGAAGAAAGAGAGTGAGAGAGAGGAGAGGGACAGAAGAGCGAGAAAGAGAGGGATATATGAGAGGGACAGAAGGGAAAGAGGGACAGGAGAGAGAGAGAGAGAGAGAGAGATATGAGAGGGGCACAAGGGAAAGAGAGATGAGAGGAGAGAGACAGGAGAGAGTGAGAGAGAGAGAGAGAGATGAGCGGGACACAAGGGAAAGAGAGAGAGAAAGAGAGAGAGAGAGAGATGAGCGGGACACAAGGGAAAGAGAGAGAGAAAGAGAGAGAGAGAGAGATGAGCGGGACACAAGGGAAAGAGAGAGAGAGAGAGAGAGAGAGATTAGCGGGACACAAGGGAAAGAGAGAGAGAGAGAGAGAGAGAGAGAGAGAGAGAGAAAGATGAGAGGGACAGAAAGGAGAGAGAGATGAGCAGGACAGAAGGGAGAGAGAGACGAGAGAGAGAGAGAGAGCAAGAGAGAGAGAGAGAGAGAGTGATGAGATGGACAGAAGAAAGAGAGAGAGAGAGAGACAAAGAGAGAGTGAGAGAGAGGAGAGGGACAGAAGAGAGAGAAAGAGACGGATATATGTGAGGGACAGAAGAAAGAGAGAGAGAGAAAGAGATGGTGAGAGAGAGGAGAGGGACAGAAGAGCGAGAAAGAGAAGGATATATGAGAGGGACAGAAGGGAAAAAGAGACAGGAGAGAGAGAGAAAGAGAGAGATATGAGAGGGGCACAAGGGAAAGAGAGATGAGAGGAGAGAGAGAGAGACAGGAGAGAACGAGAGAGAGGGATGAGTGGGACACACGGGAAAGAGAGAGAGAGAGAGAGAGAGAGAGAGAGAGAGATGATAACTGGAGTGTACTCAGTGCTCAGTGTGTGTGGTTCAGTTACCGTACATCCATCTAAAATCACTGTATATTAAAGCATTAAAAGCCGTTTTGAGGAGTTATTAATGGTGCGTTCGAGTCATGACGGGAAGATCGTATTTCCGACTCGCATGAACGCCACCACAAACTCGTCATCACGACTGGGAAACTCTGGAAATTTTCTTTGAGCTCCGAGTTTCCGAGTCGGGAACGCGTCAGTAAGAAAGCATGGTCGATGAGTCGCTGTAGTCGACGGTAAATTCGTTGAACTTGAATGTTTACAATAAATCCCGCTAAGTGTCTGCACAAAGCACGACAGCATCGTACACTCATGACATCATTTCTTTGTTCATCGTTTTCTAGAAGGAGAGTTAAAAAACCGGAGCATCGAGTAATCAGAAACTCGTAACGAAATGGGAAGTGCGACTGAAGCAGGTTACGTTTTCCGTTCTTCCCCATAAATCTTATTTATCCTTTTCAAAATGCGGAATAATTTCAGATTTTCTTTTCAAACTGTTGTGAAATAATGATTCAGAAAAACTATGAGTTTAACCCTTAACATACGGTCATATTCTGACCCTGGTACGGACCCGGTCTTTTTTGTCACAAACACACAGTTGTATGATGCTCAAAATGGTTTTGAAGTTGTTCCACATCAATTTTGCTGTTGTCGAAAAAAAAAAAACCCCCAAACATCTACTGTATTTTAGTATGTGAAAATACCACGGGCCTGCATAACAGAAAATAACAACCATAATGATTTTAATGACACTTATTAAGTGATAAACATCACAAATATTTGGGTGGGGGGGGGGGGGAGTGGGGGGGGACGGGCGACGTTATGAACATTAACTTCACTTTTTTTGGTCAATTTCCTCATTTTAAAACCTGTAATTCATTCAAAACATAGGACTTAAAATGGACCCTGAACAGAACCTACTGACATTTATTTATTCATTTCTCCAATTTGGGTCGCTTTAGGGGAACTCAATGAATTCCAGGGTAGAAATATAACTTAGGCTGGTTTCAGTGCCTCTGAATGTCTGAAATAAGGGTCACTTCTGTTTCATCACGTCGAAACTTTTGCGCAGATCTGGCAACCCTGTTGGACCATACCGCTGTATGGTCTCGGCCACCGTGCTGCAGCTCAGTGTGAGGGTCTCGGCGATCTTCTTAAAGCCTAGGCCATCTTTATGTCGGGCAACAATTCTTTTTTTCAGATCCTCAGAGAGTTCTTTACCATGAGGTGGCATGTTGAACTTCCAGTGACCAGTATGAGGGAGTGTGAGAGCGATGACACCAAATTGAACACACCTGCTCCCCATTCACACCTCAGACCTTGTAACACATGACACCGGCGAGGGAAAATAGCTAATTGGGCCCAATTTGGACATTTTCACTTAGGGGTGTACTTACTTTTGTTGCCAGCGGTTTAGACATTAATGTCTGTGTGTTGAGTTATTTTGAGGGGACGGCAAATGTACACTGTTACACAAGCTGTACACTCACTACTTTACATTGTAGCAAAGTGTAATTTCTTCAGCGTTGTCATCAAATATTTACACAAATGTGAGGGGTGTACTCACTTTTGTGAGATACTGTATATATGATCAATAAAGACTCGTTATCATTATCATTATACATGTAACCAATCGGTGACGAAACGCTGCTGCAAGCCCCGCCCCCTGAGCACTATTCCTTTCTGCTTCGTCAGTAGAGCTCAGGTTTTCCCGGGTCTCTAATAGGGATTAGTGTTTAATAATACTCTCCGTGACTTACTGAGTCTTACTCAGCACTCGCTCAGGCTTGCTCGGGTGTGGGAGGCGTTTCAGTTGGCCGTGACACGTGCTGGCATCATTAGTCTGTGTGGGCGGCTTTTTTATAGAGACGCTGTGCTATAAGGAGTCAGACACGCACACACACAGACTCTGTACGTCAGAGGGACTGGCACTGAGAATAGCTCTGTGTGTATGTAGAAGTCGTGATAATGGGCTGAAAATCCTGCGCTGAGAGTGCCTCCTCTGCTCTTTATCCCGTGCGTGTGTGTGTGAAAGAGAACTGGAGTATATGTGGGAGGAAGAGAGTCGTGATAACAGATAACACCTGTCTGGCTGGGTGTGTGTGTGTGTGTGTGTGGGTGGGTGTAGTGCTCTGTCAGTGTGAACATGTGATAAAATGGGATGACGGAGCAGCTGTTCAAGAGGTCGTGTACGTGTGCTGGACGTATGCGTGCGTGCACGTGTGTGTAAGAGAGAACGAGGCGGTAAAACGTAGGCGTGTCTCTCTTAATACTCTGATTAAGAAACTAGCATGTAAACAGAGATTATTGATGATCTTAATCCGATTAAAGTCATACTCGAGGTAAACACAGATGGAATTAAGACGTGTGGAGGATTCCTGTTTTAGTCGCGTTACAGACATGTACACGCCTTAATCACACTATTAACGTCGTGTGGGAGTTTTCACCGCATTGTGCGACAGGACACGTACACACACGGCAGCGCTCGACCTTTTCATGACAAACAAGAGAGCACGGCTGCGTCCCAAACCGCGTACTTACCTTCTATATAGCAGGAGATATACATGTATCTCTATATACTATATAGACGGCAAGTACGCGGTTCGGGACGCAGCCCACGGCTTCAAGAAGTCGTCTATTTGCACGTACAGCACGACTAATAATTAACCGCACTACAATCTTTCGTAAAATTAAAAATAAAAACACCCAAAACTGTATACGGTTCCATAACGAAGACCAACTGTACGCGATACGTGAAATTCTGGCGGGACGTCGGACGGCGTGACGTGGTGACGTAATGACGTGTGACGTTAATCCATCTACGTTCTATAACACGTAAAACAGGAACATGAAAGGAGTATTCTAAAAGCGACTCATGTAAACACCTTAATCAGAATATTGTCTTATTCAGAATAAGGTCAATGATTAGATTAGTGCTGTCCATGTAAACGTACTGACTGTGTAGCAGGACAGCCACAGGAGAGGAAACACACACACAAATTCACATTTAGTGAACTTCTTTATTCGGTTTGTCCGGCTTCTCCATTCGAGTTGACGTGAACTCCACAGGTTGGGGTGAAGTCTGATATTAGGTCGACTCGAATCGAGCGTCGTCTGACCACGTGCTTCAAGAGAAGAGATAAAGCTCGGGGGGAAAAAAGGCAACTTGAGTAAACACAAACTACTAATTTTTTTTTTTTTAAATGATAATGTTATTTATTGAAGCAAAAAATTATCCAGTACCAACTGGGCCTGTGTGAAAGTTTATTTTCTGCCGTAGTTACTAATTCCCCAAATCTGTGAAACTGTATTTATAACGGGGTTCAGCTGGATTAGACGCAATCAGATTACTGCAAACCCTGTTCAAGCACATCGACACTTAAATAGAACTTTTTCAGCAGCAGGAAGTTGGTTAAAAGATCTTACTCAGTAACACACTATGGCAAAGTTGAAAGAAATTCCAGAAATGATGAGGAAGAAGGTGATTGAAGTACATCAGTCTGGGAAGGGTTACAAAGCTATTTCAAAGGCTGTGGGACTCCAGAGAACCACAGCGAGAGCCGTTATCTCCAAATGGAAAAACTCGGCACTGTAGTGAACCTTCCCAGAAGTGTCCGACCTTCCAAAATTCCTCCGAGAGCACGGCGACGACTCATCCAGGAAGTCAGAAAAGAGCCAAGGACAACATCAAAGGACGTACAGGCCTCTCTTGCATCAGTAAAGGTCAGTGTTCATGACTCCACTATCAGAAAGACACTGGGGGAAAATGGCTTCCGTGGAAGAGAGGCGAGGTGAAAACCGATGCTAACCCGGAAGAACATTAAGACTCGTCTGAATTTTGTTAAAACACACCTTGATGATCCTCAAACCTTTTGGGAGAATGTTCTGTGGATCGATGAGTCGAAAGTGGAACTGTTTGGAAGACAGTGTCAGCTACATATCTATCTAACTACATATCTATCTACATATCTTTCTCTCTCTCTCTCTCTCTCTCTCTCTCTCTCTCTATCTATCTAGCTAGCTACATATCTGTCTATTGATCTACATATCTATCTTTCTCTCTATCTAGCTCTCTCTATTTGTCCATCTATCTATCTATATATCTTTCTATCTATCTATCTATCTATCTATCTACATATCTTTCTCTCTCTCTATCTATCTCTCTATCTCTCTCCCTCTATCTATCTATCTATCTCTCTATCTATCTCTCTATCTATCTATCTATCTAACTACATATCTTTCTCTCTCTCTATCTCTCTCCCTCTATCTATCTATCTATCTATCTATCTAGCTAGCTAGCTAGCTAGCTAGCTACATATCTATCTATCTATCTATCTATCTATCTATCTATCTACTTATCTTTCTCTCTCTATCTCTCTCCATCTATGTATCTATCTATCTAGCTAGCTAGCTAGCTACATATCTATCTATCTATCTATCTATCTATCTATCTGTCAGAAGTAAAACTGTAAAGGAGTTTTTACTATTTTTATTTTGTGGAAGCTGTGGGTGTTTTTGTTTTTGTCTGATAGCGTACTGTAAGTAAGAACAGGAATTGGGTTCATGGATTTCCACAACATTAAATGTACAGTAGCTATGAACAGTTAAACAGTATGTGTCTTTAATTCGTTCATAAATGAAAAGTGCCGCCTAATATTTGGCAAATTGCAGTGGTATAAGAGGAAAAAACACATCAGGGCGTGCTCAGTGGGAAATGCCGATCCGCTGATGGATCTTCTAGCACAGCATGGCGTGGAGTGTTGGGATATGTAAATGCAAGACTTACAGAATTGAGACTTTACAGAATGTGGATGTCTTGATAATGGTGAAAGTTGAAAGTGTAATTCTGTGTCTAATGACACGTTTATGAAAGCAGCATGCGGAGCAGAATACCATTCACTACAGAAATGAACATTATAGCTATTATGTCATTATGTGATCAGATTCCAGTAACCCCGGACTAGACCCGCACACCGCTGTGATTAATGTGCAGAGCTGTATCATGGGAAATCTGCGCTACACCGAGTCAGCACAAAGCTCAGACCTCACTGTACTCGATACTCTACTCAACACACACCAAATATCCACACAGCTGAAGCACTGCACCATCTACTACATATTCAACGTCAAGCACAAACAGTGTGAGTAATGATACAGTCTCTGATCCACTCGGGGTACAATTCTCAGATCAGACTGTCTCCATTACAATCACATACAGTATACTGCTGTGCGTATCAACGAACAGCAACCTGAGCTCCATATTTATACAGTGTGTACAGTGACATGTTCATCTCTCTGCAGATCTATCTCTCTATCTATCTATCTATCTATCCATCCATCCATCCATCTATCCATCTACATATCTATCTCTCTATCTATCTATCTATCCATCCATCCATCCATCCATCTACATATCTATCTCTCTATCTATCTATCTATCCATCCATCCATCCATCCATCCATCCATCTACATATCTATCTCTCTATCTATCTATCTATCTATCCATCCATCCATCCATCCATCCATCTACATATCTATCTCTCTATCTATCTCTCTATCTATCCATCCATCCATCCATCCATCCATCTACATATCTATCTCTCTATCTATCTATCTATCCATCCATCCATCCATCCATCTACATATCTATCTCTCTATCTATCTATCTATCCATCCATCCATCCATCCATCTACATTTCTATCTCTCTATCTATCTATCTATCTATCCATCCATCCATCTACATATCTATCTCTCTCTCTATCTATCTATCTATCCATCCATCCATCCATCCATCCATCTACATATCTATCTCTCTATCTATCTATCTATCCATCCATCCATCCATCCATCTACATTTCTATCTCTCTATCTATCTATCTATCTATCTATCTATCCATCCATCCATCTACATATCTATCTCTCTATCTATCTATCTATCTATCCATCCATCCATCCATCTATCTACATATCTATCTCTCTATCTATCTCTCTATCTATCTATCTATCCATCCATCATCCATCCATCTACATATCTATCTCTCTATCTATCTATCTATCTATCTATCTATCCATCCATCTATCTACATATCTATCTCTCTATCTATCTCTCTATCTATCTATCTATCCATCCATCATCCATCCATCTACATATCTATCTCTCTATCTATCTATCCATCCATCCATCCATCCATCTACATATCTATCTCTCTATCTATCTCTCTATCTATCTATCCATCCATCCATCCATCCATCTACATATCTATCTCTCTATCTATCTATCTATCTATCCATCCATCCATCCATCCATCTACATATCTATCTCTCTATCTATCTCTCTATCTATCTATCCATCCATCCATCTACATATCTATCTCTCTATCTATCTATCTATCCATCCATCTCTCTGCATATCTATCTCTCTATCTATCTATCCATCCATCCATCCCTCCATCTATCTACATATCTATCTCTCTATCTATCTATCCATCTATCCATCCATCCATCCATGCATCTATCTACATATCTATCTCTCTATCTATCTCTCTATCTATCTATCTATCCATCCATCCATCCATCCATCTACATATCTATCTATCTA
>NC_071258.1:33509906-33524906 GCF_023375685.1 Ictalurus furcatus | reverse complement strand
GCTGCTGGTGCAAACCCAGACTACTGTGCACTTCCTGCTCAGATTTATATCTGCAGCTGTTTACAACACTGTCAAATCCATAAATTTCACCCTGCGGATCAATAAGATCTGTCTGTCTGTCTGTCCATTTCCTGTAAGGCTTATCCTACACAGGGAGCCTGAGGCCCATCCCAGGGGACTCGGGACACAAGGTGATGCCAATCCATCACAGAGTGATCTATCTATCTATCTGTCCATCTATCAGTCCATCCCTCCATCTATCTATCTATCTATCTATCTATCCATCTATCAATCCATCTATCGGTCCATCTATCTATTCATCTATCTATCCAGCTATCGGGGGCAGTGGTGGCTTGGCGGTTAAGGCTCTGGGTTACTGATCGGAAGGTCGGGGGTTCAAGCCCCAGGTACTGCCAAGCTGCTACTGTTGGGCCCCTGAGCAAGGCCCTGAACCCTCTCTGCTCCAGGGGGCGCTGTATCATCTCTGACCCCAGCTTCCTGACGTGCGAGGAAAAGAATTTCACTGTGCTCTACTGTATATGTGACCAATAAAGACTCATCATCATTATCTATCCATCTATCAGTTTATATCAATCCATCTATCAGTCCATCTGTCAGTTCATCTATCTATCTATCATCTATCAGTCCATCTGTCTGTCCATCTATCAATCCAACTATATATCCATCTATCTATCTATCTATCTATCGACACACAAAGATGAAATCTTTTTCTGATGCTCTCTTTTTCTTTAGCATGACCCAAATCTGTGACCTGCCCTTACACGACCTTGCCTTCTCTCTCTCTCTCTCTCTTTCTCTCTCTCTCTCTCTCTCCTATTCTGTCTCGATTTGAGATTTGAGATGTGCCAATGGGTTCACGGTCGGGTCGCCCAAGTCTCTGAGCCATGCAGTCACATGACCAAGCCTTGTTTTTATAAAAACCAGTTTGTCTCGTATGTAATCAGGCATAGGCCTATAATTCATACTAACATCATCATCATCATCATCATCATCATCATCCTGAAATATGGGCAAGGAGCACAAAACACACTCTCTCTTAGAGAAGTACAACTCTGACTGTGGTGTTGTTGCTTTTTAAAGCCCAAACATGGTATTACATGAATAGTAGAGGTGTGCTATCAACTTCACAATTATCCAACACACACACACACACACACACACACACACACACACACGTCTCTCTGGCGTGTTCTGGATTCCCGTGTTATGGAAGGTGTTGGTGGTGAGAGGTTATATCAGACGTCTGATTGCAGGGGAGGTATAATTAGGCTTTAGCGTCACACACCGCAACAGACGCAGGTATGAGCACCTCTCACACACTGACTCACGTGCTAATTGTTTCGCACTGCGAAGGAGGAGGTTACCACGGCTACACACTCATCATCTCGACGCTGTCTAGGTGCGTCTGATTTCAAAGAAAGTTCCCACACTTGAGTAGACAGACATACCTGTGGATACACTGTCAAACACACACTCACTTATTCTATTCACGCTCTCTCTCTCTCGCCCTCTCTCGCTCTCGCTCTCACACACACGGCTGCTTCTTTCAGACTGTGTACTTAGAGCTGACGTGAGGTTCATGACTTCCGGGTCAGTGAGGTTAATAAGAGTGTGTGTGTGTGTGTGTGTGTGTGTGTGTGTGTGTGTGCGATGCGCAGGCTGGGTGAAGCAATTCCGAGGCAATACTCCTGATGCTGCTAATGAAACTACTCGACTGCTTCAGTGTAGGAGCTCTCGGTGATGCTCACACACTCGCAGCACTTTGACATACGCAGTGTTTAAGTGGGTTTCAACTTCGGAACCACCTCGGTGCGGTTCTTTAAGCGGGTGAGAACACGACAATCACGTGGGGGACCGAGAGCATCTGAGCGAGGTGGTCTTGCTTTCGCGTGAACTTCCCGTGTTGAGCAAACGAATCGACTCTGAATCGACTCGTGTGCAGGAAGTGAATCAAACCAGTGATGCTCCCTGGGATAGGCTCCAGGTTCAACATGACCCTGTAGGGTAAGCGGTATAGAAAATGGATGGATGGAGGTGCAGGGCGAAACGAAACCAAATATCCGATGAACCAAAAGTATCAATTTAACACTGATTCTGATTCTACAAATGGAACAATAGGTGTTAAAACATCTTTTGGTTTGGTCTGTAGAGCTGAAAATGTTCTCACTAAACTCTTTCATTCGTTGGGCAGGAATGCAGAGACGGAAAAAAAAGGGGAGAACACGGAGAACACGGAGAACACGGAGCCAGCACCGAACAAATGATTCATCCGGTGTTTATTTTCTCCTTTTGTTCATCAAAACACAATCCTACCCTGTTAGCTAGCAAAAGCTGAGGAACAGCTAGCAATTAGTGGTGGCTATGACAGTAAATAATAATAATAATAATAATAATTAAGATGGGAAACGGAAAAGTTTTAGGGTTGAAGCCTAAATATTTGAATATCTATTTGAATTCTTCTAGAGGATTCTCTTGATCACAAATAAGACAAATCTTCAAGTTCTTCTTCTTCTTCTCTTTTTTTTTTTTTTCCTAAACACATAACATATGGTGTATATTAAGAGGTTATTCATGTGACAAGCACTGAAATAAATATTTGTTTCAGATTTACTAGTCGTTTATAACACTTACATTTCATCATGCTTTCAGGTCAAATTGACCTCTGAATCTTTAAAAAAAAAAAAAAAAAAAAAAAAAAAAAGTGTTTATAACCGAAAAGTTTCATGTTGGAATAAAACGCACTTGGACTAAAAGTCTGAAGTAGGTCATTGTGACCTGAGTGGAGTGTAAGGGTTTAAAACCACACTCCCGCTCAGTCAGCACCAGCTCCCTGCTCGCCACAATGTTCATAATATTTTAGGTTTCTGAATCGAGGAAGGATCGGTCATGAGAGGTTTAACGAGCCCGTGTACCGCTGCGTCCACGTGGACGTTCTGGACATGCGTCAGAAGACGCTTTGATGTGCGTTGCTGGTTTGTTTGACGTGTGTGAAGCGAAGATCGCAGAAACGTGAGAACTTCCTGTGTACTCAATACGAGAACTGAAAACCGAACGCTCTGGTTAGGGTTAGCATAGAAATATCCAGAAATAAATACGACAGTTTATGCTCTAAATTATTAGAGTCTCAGTTTCCTATGCTGTTTTATCGAGCAGATCGTGTGACACGGTTAATGATTCATTTTGCTAAGCAATGACGTCCTATGATCAGATCAGTCTTGCGTTGTACAATGGCTAGCCGTAGACGGTTATGGTAATTCGTGTCGTTGAGATAAAAGACAAATCTAGAGACGCCGGACATGTTTTGAGTGATCAGGGATGCTTGGGATAGAGTGGAAATCATGTCAGTTTCGTCTCTGGCTGAACCTCCTGAATGTAGTTTCACTCTGTTAGCAGAGTTTCGCTTTGAGACGTAGTTTCTGATCGAATCCTGGAGCGTCTCCAGTCATATCACGCTGCACAGTCATGTTACTGTGATAAAGCTTTGCTCTTATTATAACTCCCACGCTGACCTTCCCACTGCCTGTGAGAGTGGCCAGTACCGGGACCAGTGCTGCCAGATTGTTTCAGGAGAAACTCGTTAAAAAGTCAAACAGGTCGGCGAGTAATTCGTATATTTATCGAATTAGCACGATCGTTTGCGTATCAGCACATTGAATGAAGAAGGGAGATTTTCTTCGAAGATTGGTCGTTGGAAACAATGGTGGTCAGTGATTGGTCACTGGGAGCAACGATGGTCAGTGACTGGTCTGTGAACAATGGTGATTAGTCATTGGTTGTTAGGAGCATCGGGTCATGCGAGTACACCTGAGTCAGGCTTTAGACACTAGTGATGAGGCGAGTGAACCTGCTCGGTCATCTCTTATACCCAGCAGGTGATGTGACCTGGAGAGCTGAATCAAGTGCAGGACAGTCACTGACTTGGTTACTAAAAGTCACTAGATTTGTCGCTAGGCTATTTTTGGAATAAAGTTAGCAAAAGCGATCTTAAAGAATTCAGCAACAAAGTTGGTAACGGTGGCAGGAACTGAGAGTGTAGAAGATGGTATAGAGTATATGGTGTGGAGAGGAGTGTATAATGCACATAGTGGAGTGGATAGAGAAATATATAGAGGAGTGGATAGAGTATATAGAGGAGTGAATAAAGTACAGACGAGTGTATAGAGTGTAGAAGAGTGTATAGAGTATATAGAGGAGTGTATAGAGTATATAGAGGAGTGTATAAAGTACAGAGGAGTGGATAGAGTGTAGAAGAGTGTATAGAGTATATAGAGGAGTGTATAGAGTATATAGAGGAGTGTATAAAGTACAGAGGAGTGGATAGAGTGTAGAAGAGTGTATAGAGTATATAGAGGAGTGTATAGAGTATATAGAGGAGTGTATAGAGCAGGGGTGGGCAATCTTGTCCAGACAGGGCCGGTGTGGGTGCAGGTTTTCATTGCAACCGAGCAGGAGCCACACCTGATTCCACCTGTTTAATCAGTTGAGCTTGGCTTTCAATAGATTCAGGTGTGACTTCTGCTTGGTTGGAATGAAAACCTGCCCCCACACCGGAACTTTCTGGATAAGATTACGCACCCCTGGTATAGAGTATATAGAGGAGTATATAGAGGAGTGTATAGAGAAGTGTATAGAGAAGTGTATAGAGGAGTATACAGAGGAGTGTATAGAGAAGTATATAGAGAAGTGTATAGAGGAGTATACAGAGGAGTGTATAGAGAAGTATATAGAGGAGTATATAGAGGAGTGTATAGAGAAGTATATAGAGGAGTATATAGAGGAGTATATAGAGAAGTATATAGAGGAGTATATAGAGTGTAGAAGAGTGTATTGAATATATAGAGGAGTGTATAGAGGAATATATAGAGGAGTGTATAGAGGAGTGTATAGAGAAGTATATAGAGGAGTATATAGAGAAGTATATATAGGAGTGTATATAGTGTGTAGAGGAGTGTATAGAGAAGTATATAGAGGAGTGTATAGAGGAGTATATAGAGGAGTATATAGAGGAGTATGTAGAGGAGTGTATAGAGGAGTATATAGAGGAGTATATAGAGGAGTATGTAGAGGAGTGTATAGAGGAGTATATAGAGAATTATATAGAGGAGTATATAGAGAAGTATATAGAAGAGTGTATAGAATATATAGAGGAGTATATAGAGAAGTATATATAGGAGTGTATAGAGAAGTATATAGAGGAGTGTATAGAGGAGTATATAGAGGAGTATATAGAGGAGTATATAGAGAAGTATATATAGGAGTGTATATAGTGTGTAGAGGAGTGTATAGAGAAGTATATAGAGAAGTATATATATAGGAGTGTATATAGTGTGTAGAGGAGTGTATAGAGAAGTATATAGAGGAGTGTATAGAGGAGTATATAGAGGAGTATGTAGAGGAGTATATAGAGGAGTGTATAGAGGAGTATATAGAGGAGTATATAGAGGAGTATGTAGAGGAGTGTATATAGTATATAGAGGAGTGTATAGAGAAGTATATAGAGGAGTGTATAGAGAAGTATATAGAGGAGTGTATAGAGGAGTGTATAGAGGAGTATATAGAGAATTATATAGAGGAGTATATAGAGAAGTATATAGAAGAGTGTATAGAATATATAGAGGAGTATATAGAGAAGTCTATAGAGGAGTGTATAGAGAAGTATATAGAGGAGTGTATAGAGGAGTATATAGAGGAGTGTATAGAGGAGTATATAGAGAATTATATAGAGGAGTATATAGAGAAGTATATAGAAGAGTGTATAGAATATATAGAGGAGTATATAGAGAAGTATATATAGGAGTGTATATAGTGTGTAGAGGAGTGTATAGAGAAGTATATAGAGGAGTGTATAGAGGAGTATATAGAGAAGTATATAGAAGAGTGTATAGAATATATAGAGGAGTGTATAGAGAAGTATATATAGGAGTGTATATAGTGTGTAGAGGAGTGTATAGAGAAGTATATAGAGGAGTGTATAGAGGAGTATATAGAGAAGTATATAGAAGAGTGTATAGAATATATAGAGGAGTGTATAGAGAAGTATATATAGGAGTGTATATAGTGTGTAGAGGAGTGTATAGAGAAGTATATAGAGGAGTGTATAGAAGAGTGTATAGAATATATAGAGGAGTATATAGAGAAGTATATAGAGGAGTGTATAGAGCTCTCACTTGTCCTTGTAAAGCTGATTGGCTGCTCTGAGCTCCTCCCGCTGAACCTGTGAGCGCTGCAGCTGCTCTCTGCACTCTCTCTCTCTCTCCACACTCCCTCGCTCTCTCTCCAGCTCTCTTTCCACCTCCTTCAGGCGCTCCTGCAGCCGCTGGAACTCGTGCAGGATCAGGTAGCTCACGCCGCAGTAACGACAGGTCGTCTCCTCCTGTTCCATCTCAACACACACACACACACACACACACACACACACACACACACACTGCTTTTTGCTTTAATCATACATCTCTATATGAACTCCTTTAAAGATCCATGAAAGCAGACCAGCGAGGGAAGGGTGTAAAAAATGAGCAGCGTGTAAGCGGCGGTTTATTTTCTTAGCCCGTACAGCTCATGAGAACTTCACGATGACTCGGTGTAATCTACCGCAGTAACTAACGTGCTGGACTGATAATGGCCTCTTCAGCGTGACAGAAGTCTGGCACGCTCAGGAGCTATGATTCAACACCAGACGCATCAGTGGTGGTGATTATCTGCCACACCTACTGCACCTTGAAATCAGCAGTCTGGCAAAAGAAAAAAGAAACGCACACCATTTTCTCCTCACGTCCGCAAAAGGCACGCTTGATGACATTTGCTTCTTTATACACAATGATGCTAGCATGGCTAATGGAAGCTAATAGCTGCCACACCGCATGTCTAAAGCACCACATCGGCCGTATTATCCTTGCAATCCAGTGCAAATCTAAAGACGCCAGACCTGTCTCGACTGATCGGGGGTGCTTGGAGGAAAGTGGAAGTCGTGTAAATTTCATTTCTGGCTGAACTTCCTGAGTGCGCTTTCACTCCGTTCGCAGAGTTTCGCTTTGAGACGCAGTTTCTGACTGAATCCTGGAGCGTCTCCAGTCAGATCACGCTGTGCAGTCACCTTACTCTGACCTCCCACTACAGAAACATGTGAAGGATAACAGAATGACAGGTGATACTAAATAACTCATATGACTTCTCAGAAGATGTTTTGATCCTCAATCCGGACTCACTAATTGCCTAAATGCCTGCATACTAAAGCGTTACATGGACAGCATTAGCTGTACATGCGGATGATAATATACTGTTCTATCGGTGTACTTCAGGGATATGAATCCCTGATACTACAGGAAGCACTCTTTTCCATCGTCTCCCACGGAAACCGAACCCAAACCGCATATTGGTCAAGTTTAAACCACAGAAAAAATAGAAGCCCTATTCAGACAGGGTTACTTTTACATGTGGACTGGAGTCATTTCACCATTACAGGTCCAAAGACGTAGTTATATATATTTCCAATTGCTTTGTGACCAAATCTGCGGGCGTCCGATCATCGTCTTCGTCAGAGACGAAGATACTTTGTGAATTGTGAGATCGGAAGCACGTAATCTCGAAGGCTTATCTGGTGAGGATTCATCTGGAAACCTTAACCCTAACAAACCTGGAGTCTGAGATATATATATATATGTATATATATATATATATATATATATATATATACACACACTTACACATATGACAACGCACACAAAATGTCCAGTGGCATCTGGGCACGGTACACACTACATTACAATACCCATCCGACAACGCTTCATTCTTGTAACGAGTCCTTCAGGTTTCATTAAATCAGATGCGAGACATTTTCTCAGATCATTTTTGTAACTCTCGACCACTTTCATAATTTAATATCGTTGGCCGGCGTCCGAGTGGGAAGCTGGAGAGTGAGTCTGGAGAATTCCCAGTGGACCGGTCATATTTCAGGCACAATCCCGTGGGCTAAGTGCATTGCGTTTAGGAAAGTGGCCCTCACATATAAACACACACACACACACACACACACACATGCACGCACGCACGCGATCGCTATCTATAAATGTCATAACCGAGTGACTATTTGTAGCCATTTAAGGGAGTAAATCAGCAGCCCCACCTGGCTAAGTGGTTGTGACAGAAACCACAAAGGAAGGACGTCTAGTCGCTAGCGTAGCGCGAATGTTGTGCACTAGAGGAACAAACAAAGCGCAATATAAAGGTGCATGTCGATATCTTGGAAAAGTTCATTTCTCCCCCGTAATTTAATTCAAAAAGTGTGACTTTCATATATTCTAGATTCATTACACATAACGTGAAATATTTCAGACCTTCTTTTTTTTTTTCCTGTTTTAACCTCGATGAATACGGCTTACAGCTCACGGAAAACAATAATAAAATTCGAACCAAATATTCGAATAAAGAATTAATAATGCAGAAATGTCGTGATGACCTGAGAAGACTCTAATCAGCGAATGAACTTAAAACCCCTGCGAAGGTTTCCTGAGGCTTTAATGTCTCAGTCTGGTTCAGAACACACGCACAATCACGGGGAAGATGGACGTAAACGTTGCGTTTCGTTTGGAAATCAAGGTCCCAGAGTCTGGAGGACGAGTGGAGAGGAACAGAATCCGAGCTGCTTGAAGTCCAGAGTGAGGTTTCCACAGTCGGTGATGATTTGGGTTGCCATGTCATCTGCTGGTGTCGGTCCAGTGTGTTTTCTCAAGTCGAGAATCGATGCAGCGTCTACCAGGAGATTTTAGAGCACGTCCTGCTTCCATCTGCCGACGAGCTTGATGGAGACGCTGATTTCCTTTTCCAGCAGGACTCAAAACTTCTAGTCACTGGTTCGCTGACCGTGGTGTTACTGTGCTCGATCGTCCAGCCGTCTCGCCTCACCCGAACCCCATAATGAATCTCCAAGAGACACCAGACCCGACAATACGGACGAGCTGAAGGCCGCTATCAAAGCACCCCGGGCTTCCACGCCGCATCGATGCAGCACTTCCTGCAAGAGGATTAAAGCCCTGACCGAGTATCAGCGCATGAATTAACATATTTTTCATCAGGTCGACATTTCTGCATTATAAATTCTTTATAATATTCTTTATTCATATTATACTGTTTTTATTCTTAAAAACAAACACACACACACACACACACACACACAAAAACGCTCTGTTGTGTTCTAGAAGCTTGATACATCGACAATCACCAAGTCTTGGGATGTCCGGCTCTGCTGATGATGAACAACGCTGGAAATCTTTTTGGGCAGGACAGCGGATGGAGAACGAGACACAGCGCGAGAGAGGCTTGATGCTCTGCGAGTCTGACTCTCCCTCACAAACAATCTGTCCCAGTCTCTGCCAGCACACACACACACACACACACACACACACACAGGATTACACACGCGCACATGCCAGCCTGAGGGGAGTGTGTGTGTGTGTGTACTGCCAATAAGAATGCGTTCCCGTGACAGGGAAAGCCGCCTCAGGGGTCTCTGCCCTCGGCGCTGACACGTCGGCTTAGCACTTACACACACACACACACACACACACACACACACACACTCCTTTCTAACTCGCAGCCTCCTTTATACCTCATTTTACTGTATACAGAACAAGTTTCTCATTGAGGACAAATGACATCGTTATAAAACGATCCTTTTAATTATGAATCATTATTTATATATATATATATATATATATATATTTAATGAATTAAACGTACAGCACACAAGCTCTGAAAGCACTTTTAAAGACGTGTGTAGTTAATGAATATTTATTCAATCTGTTTATCTTGTGAAGCAAAATGGTGTGATGTTGGGCTCGGTGGGAACAGAAGAGCTAAATAAATAAAGATTATTATTATTATTATTATTATTTTGTTATTGTCTCGTCGTGGTGTTCTGGAGTGATCCCTTGTCGGTACAGACAAACCACTTAAAACAGTCTCTCTGCATCCCCCCTCCCCCCGGCAACCCCGACATCCCCGTCCTCCCCCTGATCTCTTCCCCGCCGTCTGCTTCCATCAAATCCCGCTGTAAACTGGGTCACTGTCACACGCACGCAAAGTGCAAATACCTTCCAAAAAAACGCCTGCTCCACCCCGACCTCCAACATATCGACCGTGCAAGCTGACCGTGTTTACTCCGGTCCAGGCTTCGCTGATGAAAACAGGAGATATGGACGTAGTGGTACATTCTTTGTGCTATTTGATATAGGGAAATATTGTTGTGGACTGCTATGGGAAGCACCTGTTTATGCTTTCCAAGTTGTGTGTGTGTGTGTGTGTGTGTGTGTGTGTGTGTGCGGCTCTCGCTCCACCATCCTGTTCCAGCCACAAAGCACCATCACAGACACGCTCTTATCACGCAAAGGATTAAGCATTCAATAGACTTATCCTTGTTTTTCCCTTAATTTCCTGTAGATTTTGAGTGAGGGAGTGAGCATGTGTGTGTGTGTGTGTGTGTGTGTGTGTGTGTGTGAGCTTTGTGAATGCTCATTGAGATAAAGACCCCCCTGGGGTGCTCAGTGTAGCGTGAGCCAACACCACTGGCACATGACACAAAAGGAGTACCAGGGAGGAGATAAGGGGTACTCGAGGGTAAGAGGGGGCAAAGTGGTATTCACGGTGGGGTAAACAACAGTCAGGAGGCCTGTGGGTGGGCCTGCTCCATGGAGAGAATAAACCTGGTTGCTGGGAAGTCCAGCTCCAGGGCAGGAAGTGGAAAAAATCTCAAAAGCTTGCAGTCCATTCGGATGCTTTTCCCACTACACACTCGAAAACAACCGCTGCCTGACGCAGGAACCTGCAGAACCTTCACGGTGGTTGTTGGGTTCGCACCGCAACAAGTCTCCAGCACACCATCGCCACACGAGTCTGACGCGTCACTGATACACATCGCCGTACGAGTCTGACGCGTCACTGATATACATCGCCACACGAGTCTGACGCGTCACTGATATACATCGCCACACGAGTCTGACGCGTCACTGATATACATCGCCACACGAGTCTGACGCGTGACTGATATACATCGCCGTACGAGTCTGACGCGTGACTGATATACATCGCCGTACGAGTCTGACGCGTCACTGATATACATCGCCGTACGAGTCTGACGCGTCACTCATACACATCGCCGTACGAGTCTGACGCGTCACTGATACACATCGCCGTACGAGTCTGACGCGTCACTGATATACATCACCGTACGAGTCTGATGTATCACTGATATACATCGCCGTACGAGTCTGACGTGTCACTGATACACATCGCCGTACGAGTCTGATGTATCACTGATATACATCGCCGTACGAGTCTGACGTGTCACTGATATACATCGCCGTACGAGTCTGACGTATCACTGATATACATCGCCGTACGAGTCTGATGCGTCACTGATATACATCGCCGTACGAGTCTGACGCGTCACTGATATACATCGCCGTACGAGTCTGACGCGTCACTCATACACATCGCCGTACGAGTCTGACGCGTCACTGATACACATCGCCGTACGAGTCTGACGCGTCACTGATATACATCGCCGTACGAGTCTGATGTATCACTGATATACATCGCCGTACGAGTCTGACGTGTCACTGATATACATCGCCGTACGAGTCTGATGTATCACTGATATACATCGCCGTACGAGTCTGACGCGTCACTCATACACATCGCCGTACGAGTCTGACGCGTCACTGATACACATCGCCGTACGAGTCTGACGCGTCACTGATACACATCGCCGTACGAGTCTGACGCGTCACTGATACACATCGCCGTACGAGTCTGACGCGTCACTGATATACATCGCCGTACGAGTCTGACGCGTCACTGATATACATCGCCGTACGAGTCTGACGCGTCACTGATATACATCGCCGTACGAGTCTGATGTATCACTGATATACATCGCCGTACGAGTCTGACGTGTCACTGATATACATCGCCGTACGAGTCTGATGTATCACTGATATACATCGCCGTACGAGTCTGACGTGTCACTGATATACATCGCCGTACGAGTCTGACGCGTCACTGATATACATCGCCGTACGAGTCTGACGCGTCACTCATACACATCGCCGTACGAGTCTGACGCGTCACTGATACACATCGCCGTACGAGTCTGACGCGTCACTGATATACATCGCCGTACGAGTCTGATGTATCACTGATATACATCGCCGTACGAGTCTGATGTATCACTGATATACATCACCGTACGAGTCTGATGTATCACTGATATACATCGCCGTACGAGTCTGATGTATCACTCATACACATCGCCGTACGAGTCTGACGTATCACTGATATACATCGCCGTACGAGTCTGACGCGTCACTGATATACATCACCGTACGAGTCTGACGCGTCACTGATATACATCACCGTACGAGTCTGACGCGTCACTGATATACATCACCGTACGAGTCTGACGCGTCACTGATATACATCACCGTACGAGTCTGACGCGTCACTGATATACATCACCGTACGAGTCTGACGCGTCACTGATATACATCACCGTACGAGTCTGACGTATCACTGATATACATCGCCGTACGAGTCTGACGTATCACTGATATACATCGCCGTACGAGTCTGACGCGTCACTGATACACATCGCCGTACGATACCATACCATACATTTGATTTCCAGACTCTGAGCTAAAACAGACTCGCACAATATTTCCAGAATTCTTTTCAAAATAAATAAATGAATGATTTCCTATTTCAGTGTGTGCCAAGAGAGACAGAGAAAAAACAAAACAAAAAAAACCCAGTTTCCTCATTTTCCATTTGCATTTTGAAATGAAAACGGAATGGACACCGTGTACGCGGATCCACTTCCTATTGATTCTCATAAATGTTTTACATTTGCACGTCATGCATGAGCATTTCTTCAGAGAAATGACAAGCACAGCCGAAGCCCCAGTTCATCACGTGCCAGTAATAGCTTCACCATGAGGATGAAATAATCCTTAACATGCATTTAAACCTTCTGAAGGAATCCTAATCGTGGTGTTGTTTTCTTTATTTGCATTTTTTGTTTGTTTGTTCAGTATTAACACAAAGGGCTGTATTCTGTTTCTTCCCTGACGACGCAGTGCATCACGTCTGCAGTCAAACGGCGCGGAACATCCGTCGCGACAGCTTCTGCGTTCTGTTTCAATATCGCTCGAGCCGAAAGACCTGAATGTTGAAAAACGACTGTGGTGATACGAGTTCTCGGTTCCTTACGAGAACTCCTCGTAACTCCTTGTACTGTTTCTCCATAAAAATTAGGAAGAATCGTCTCGACTCCTCCGTTTTGAGCGCGTTTACCCGTCTTAATCTTCGTGCCGGCCTGCAGGAGAACCAGGAGATCCGACCAGATTAAAAATGCTGGATGAAAACAAACAAACAAACAAAAAAACGACTGAAGACACGCCGCTCACTTCAGACCAAATGAGAACAGACGGCTGTAAGCCAGGACTGGACGGGATAGCACGAAGAGGCTTTACACCAAAGCGCTTCTGACCTCATGGACCTCCACCTGTCCATAACTCGTGCGCTAAAGGTCATGACGTGACAGGACGGCTCCTGAACAGCAGCTCTGGGTTTATCTGTTAAGGTTAAGTGGAGGAAGGAGGGGAGGGAAGACGGCGATAAAAGGGAACTCGTAGCACATGTGCGAGCTTTATCCCTCCTGAGACGCGGACGTCCTTTGCTAAGTAGTGAACAGACGCGGGCTGGATTTTAAAACCGTCCATTATTTATGGGGCGCCGTGCAGGAGAGAGGGCCCACCGAGGGGATTTCCGTGGCATGTCTTCTCACGGTGGAAGCTTCTGGCTAAGCTCTCATCACGAATGAATAGAGGAATGAAGCGAAAGGAGCCGAAGTCCCATAGCAGCTGGTCGACGGTGGCACGAACAGAGCCGGGCGAAGAAAAGAGACGTTTGCTAGCGGGAAAGAGCCGAGGAACTTTATTATTATGCTAATTGGCAATTATGTTGAGGCTTGATTTTGATCGAGCCCTTAAGAGACTGCAAACAGCCTTTATTTACTTTTCTTGCGTATGTAATGGAACGACATCGCCATCGAAGACGCTCGTTATGCAGCCCAGATGCAAGATGGGGGCAGTTCGAGGGAGTTCTTTAGCAGTTCTTTACCTGTTATCACAATAAGGAAAAGGGTATCGGATTCAAAGTAGTGGGAATGAACATTTCGGGGGAGGGAGAGAGATTCCCAACGCCCACCCCCCACTCCCCCCTCACCCCCCTCACCCTTTTTCTATCCAATTTCTTCACCTGACGAATGAAACGCTCTTTTCCAGATACTGCTCATGTAGCACGGGCGCTTTCTACCCTCTTCCACATACAAGAGCTTACAGATGCCCCACGATTGGCTAGCGTCACTGTTATTGACAGGAGAGAAAGAGAGAGCGAGAGAGTATGCCCCTCCCACTCAGAGAACACAGCCAATTATGGCCTCTGATGGCTGGCATTTGAACACACGATCTCCTGACGAGAAAGCTTTTCTGTTGTAATAATAATAATAATAATAATAATAATAATAATAAAACTATACGACTCTCACCCAGCACACTATCAAAATAATCGGTTGCTCTTTTTTTAATCCCTCACTCCGTATATGTAACGTATTTACGTACGTCCGACGGAGTCTTGTGTAACATCATCGAGACACGTTGACACGGTTTTGTCGCACGAGGCTTGCATCATCCTGCTCCTATTCTGATACTCGAGCCTTGCCATTTTTAAAAACTATCCTAGAGCAGCCAGATGGGATTTTATTTATTTGTTTGTTTGCTTGTTTATTTAAAGAACGTTAAACGAGAGCGAGCGGCGGTCGGGTTGGCGCGATCCGATTTGCATAACGCTCGCCGCTCCCTGCCAGTTCTCTTTCATTACTGCTAATGTAAGCACTTTCTGAACTGAAACATCGGCACTTCATATTCG
>NC_071258.1:33471202-33496202 GCF_023375685.1 Ictalurus furcatus | reverse complement strand
CGCTCGGGTGCACTAACGACATGACCGTGCTAGTTTGCTCGAGCTGTCTTACTGCTGACGTGAGATGAGCTTTGTCCTTTTTTCTCTCTCTCTCTCTCTCTCTCTCTCTCTGACCTCATTACCGCCTCCCCAGTCAAAGGGTCGTGCAGTTATTTATAAAGGCAGAACAGATGTAGCAAGAAGGCAGATTAACGAGAGTGAGGCGACGAGCAGGAGGAGGAGGAGGATGACGGTTCTGGTTTCTCATTATCCGGCACATCTCCCAAGTATCTCCTCGGGGGGAAGAAACTTGATGAATATTTTGGAAACACGATGAGGCAGTTGGCTGTCGAGCGGCTGAATCATGGTCAGCACGTACTTTTTAGGGTTTGGCTTTGTGTCTGCTGGCTGACTGGGCAAGTCGTCTGCTCCGTCTCTCACACACTCCTGAACATGTGTGTGTGTGTGTGTGTGTTGGGGGGGGGGGTTACTCTGTGCTAAATGCTTCATGTACAGTAATAAAGAATAACTAACCGAAGCGAGTTACTGATGAACTCTGTGTTACTTAAAGTGCACCTATCACGGTTTTTCCGATATTCCCCTCCATGTAGCGCGTCATATACGTATCTGTTTGTGAATGTAAAAAGTCTGCAAAGTTTCAAAAATCAAAGCGCGCGACAAACGGAGTTATCGACTCCTTAAAGAAGGAATCGATTCTGAACAGCTGAATCGACTCGTTAGTGATTCCAGATTTTACTTCCTGTACTGACCTACGTAGGGTTGTAACAAAAAAGCCCCGCCTCTGGTCTTCATCACCTGCTCGCTGACAGCGGTAGACCGATCACGACAGACTGGGACGTCTGACCAATCAGAGCAGAGTATGCTCTCTGAAAGGAGGAGTTTAGAACGAATCCTTTAGAACGGATCACTGAACGAGTCGTTTGTGACACTGGGGAGAAAAAGGTAATGCTGCAGTTTAAACGATGAGCACGTTAAAGTGTTTTTTGACCTCGGATGCGGGTAAATTTATCGTATGAGACCTTTAAAACAAAATTAGGCACGTTTCAAATCCATAATAGGTGCGCTTTAAAGACTGAGTCTGCAGCGATAATCAGGAACAAAGCAAAAAAAAAATGAGCCGGATCCAATATTTGTTATTAATCTTCTTATTTGTTTCCTAAAAGTCATTTAGCATTCACATCCCCACCACTGTGACAGCAGTTAAAGCTTTGGTCTACTGATTACATTTTGGAGTCGTTTCCGTGACTCGAGTCATTTCAGTTAAATGATTCATTCAGATTTGCCTAAATGTATCACCACCTGTACGTATCCCCCTACACTCACGCTAGCAAGAGACATTCCGCTCTTGTTGCACGTAGTTCATCTTTCATGGGCGTTGTTCTCTCCTGTCTGCGTGACCTGTCCAGCTTTTCTATTTCTTTTCTTTTGATGAGAAGCAGTAGTAGCTGTATAGAACTCCTAAATCTAACTAGTTTAAAACAACAACAACAACAACACACACACACACACACACACACAATGTTTTAAAAAAACATATAGCTTTAAAAAAAAAAAACGAACGACTAAATATTCGCTGATTCAAACACTGAACGTGAGATGAACGAATCTCGATTCGATCTTGATTCACTGAATCAATTCTATTTGCACGGCTGCTGGCAAAACAAACAATCGGATTTTTTATTTAAGCCAAGAATGCTGAAATATCCACGCTAAATCCGTGCCCAAAACCAAGTTTAGCTAACATTACGTCACTGTCTGGCACAAAATCATTATTCTTAATTTGTTCATCATTATCAGCATCGCGTAGGCCTGTCCTGCTTCCTCTTTTCCTTTTCCTCCAGGACTAGTTTCCGCTTTCTCTTTTGCCTTCCTGATAGGTAAGTAAACAAATTCACGGAAGTCACGAACCTGCTAGCAAGCAATGATTTAGCAGGGTTTCCTGAGATGCTGAACGCCTTGAATATAACCGCTATCATTGTGCAAGAGATTTACTCTATGATCGACTGCTTTGTTTTTGTTTTCCTCACTTCGCTTAGCGATTTCCCACAATGCGGTTGAACGACCCGCCGACAGCGGTGCAGCGGATTTCAGCCCTCGCTTCATCTCTACCTAAAGCGAGCGATGCAGCGGCGCTTTAGTCCTTTAGTGCGTTTAGAGTAGAATGAAAACACGGCACCGACCGACAAAATCAGCTAAGCACGTCGCAAATACCTCCATATAAACATAGCTCAAGTTTCTGGCTTCACGCGATCGGCCCTGGGGTTCAGCTGCGTCTTTTAAAGGATCGAGTATAATTCGAGAACTGTCTCCTTCACGAAACACCTCACCAGCTACAAAAACACATTTTTTGTAAACCCTCTGGCAGAAAGCTGTCTCGGCTCTTAGGGTTTGGACGGACCGCGCTGGTTGGATCTCTTCTGATTCTGCTTCTCTCCAATAATAAAGTGAAATTAAAACACATCCAGACATCTTTGGGGAATTCCAGATGGTTTGAATACATGATTAATGGCAGAGATCTGGGGCTGCTCTTGAAGCCCATCTCGCATTGTTTTTTTTTTATTGTTTTACCCAGTGAGTGGAGGGTTTTGTTGTTTTTTTGTTTTGAGAATGACATCAGGGTGAAATCAGCACTTTATGAGTGCCAGGCCAGTGCTGAAGATATGGCAGTTAACTGTAGTCAGTGATCACGAATGGAGAACAGTTGTTTCACTGTGTGTGTGTGTGTATGTGTGTGTGTGTGTGTGTGTGAGTGACTGAGCGCATAGCCCTAAGCTTATGGTAGCCAGATTGATTATTTTTTCTCATGGTACTAAGTGTTGAGCTTTTAGTGACAGCTCTGACGTCCCCGTGTGAGCGGCTCGCTGATGATAAATGTGCCGTCGTAACTTTAGAAAGCCGCGTGTGAACGCAGCAACCACAGCTTCTGAATGACTTCATGACCATGTCTAGACTTAGATCCCTGATGCTTCTAGAGATAACACGGAGCTGTGATTTATCCTGCCACAATGTAGCCTGAAGATACATTTATTCCCCTCCGTGTTTTCTTGAAAACCTAGAACCTCGATAGATAAGCACACGAGAGTGGGGGGCGGGGGCTAATACTTTTGAGCGAACTCGCCTACCGGTTTATATTCCGAGCTGATCGAGATTCTCTGTGAAACAAATCGTTCAACGGGGTCAGGGTCAGGGTGAGATAACGTTAGCTGACGTTCATGTCGGGCGTCTACCTGTACGCGCGTTCGGTCATCCAAACAGCCAATCGGGTATCGGCAGCGAACTCACGCAGGTACAGGTCGATAGCTTCAGGTAATGTTCACATCAAACACCGGAATGGGAGACGGGAATGCGATCTCAGTGACGTAACACGGTTCGAGTACTTTCGGAAGTGGGATTTTCACAAACTACAGGCTCTGGGGTTCACACAGAACGGTGCCGAAAACAAAAAACATTCGGCTCTAGGACCAGAAACGCCTTGTTTGGATGCGATGAGATGAGGAGAGAGCGGACAGGTTGTTTCGAGTGGACAGGAAGGCTACGGTAACTCGAATAACCACTCCGTACGGTCGCGGTGGGCGGAAGAGCGTCTCGATATGCGTTGACGTTTGAGGCTACGACGGCAGAAGACAACACTGGCTTTCACTCCTGTAATCTTCAACTGTTAAACAAACCGCTTGTCTAGTGAAAAGATAAAAGAGGTCTAAAAAGAAAGAAAGAAAGAAAAAGAAAAAGGAAGTGAAGTGTGTACGGGACGCATCCCAGTAGCTTTAGGTTCTGTGAGTGCTTCCTAATACTTTAAAAATAAATAAATAAATAAATAAATAAAAGAGTAAAGGCATTAAACTATAATCTTTTTAGCCTGTAATCTCTCTCTCCTTACTTACACTGTGTGTGTGTGTGTGTGTGTGTGTGTGTGTAATGGCTGAGCTGTGACTTTCTATCCGTGATATAACGCCGCATTCCAGTGTGGCTCAGTATCCTGTTCTTCTTGTGTCTCCACCTCCACTTAGAGCTTCACGCCGAGTGGCACGTACACTCAGGACGGGCACTCCAGTGCCACCCCACCCCCACACGCCGTATCCCAGCACCACCCTGCTCTCTGCGCTCAGGAAGTAAGGACCAAGGGACCAATCACGCGGCCTCAAATCCCGCCGGGATTAGCGAGCGTGCTCAGACGGGGACGGCTTCCTAGGGGAGGGAACGACTTCGAGTTCAACACGAAAACTTTTCCTTGTTGTGCTTTATCTCTGCGTGAAAGCTGTGAATTGACATGTCGAGGGTTTAAAAAGATCAAATGAACCAAGGAAGCTACTACCAGTCTACTGATCTCAAACGGACAGAGTAGAGATCCATTCTGATTGGAGCAAATCCATGCAAATATATATATATTTCTTTCAAATCTCTTAAATCTATATTATATCTGTATTATTGTGCACCAATAATCCCGATTTTCCGCTGCGTTTGACTTAACTAAGTTCAAACCTGGAATCGTTTTCAATGAAACAACAGACATAGACGTCTCCGTGTTCGTTTTCTATGTTAGCAACAAGCTAGCCAGCTAACTGTGTCGAGTGATGTAGATTTACCTCCCAAGAAGTAACCTTTGGAGTAAGTTTACTGTGAGCGGCCATGTTGGTGTGATGTCATGTGCTGAAGTCTGGGTTGAGGAGACCATCCTGGAGGACTAGGTGTTCAGATGAATTCTGAGCTCTGGGAGCATGTTCTTCCTTTTTTCCTAGTTGAGTTTTAGTCAAAGGCAACATTATTACTCCGTGACGTGTTGCTCCTCCCAGCGCAACATGGCGGACGACAAACAAACACGATTCGTTCTTCTTTAAAACATAAAAATCATCATAAGGCATTATATAACTTCTGAGCTAATCTGCAGAACTACTGCACTGTGAATAGAAGAATTAGGTTGCCAGATGTAAAAATTGTAATCCCCCTTTTTTTTTTTTTTTTTTAACTTTTTACTTGATTGCCTTCTAACTTACTTTCTAAAATGTTGTTTATTTATTTATTTATTTACTTATTTATTTGTTTACTTATTTACTTATTATACTGTAAACCTAAAATAGTGTGTAATAACTTTACACAGGGTAAGAATTTTTCAGCTGTAATATTTCACTTTTTTTTTTTTTTTTTTTACTTTTTACTTGATTACTTTTTAATATGTTATTTATTTGTTTATTTTTTTTTATATATATTTTAAATCTAAAATGTCATGTAAAATTTTTTTTACACATTTACACAATTTTTTTGAACACCTTCCCCCCTTTTTTAATTTTTAATTTTTTTTTTTTACTTTTAACTTGATTGCCTTCTAACTTACTTTCTAATATGTTGTTTATTTATTTATTTATTTATTTACTTGTTTACTTATTTATTATATTGTAAACCTAAAATATCGTGTAATAACTTTACACATGGCAAGAATTTTTCAACTGTAATATTTGTAAACCCCCCCCCCCCCACGTTTTTTTTTTTTTTTTTTTTTACTTTTTACTTGATTGCCATCGACCTTACTTTTTAATATGTTGTTTATTTGTTTTGGTTTTTTTATATATATATTTTAAACCTAAAATGTCGTGTAATAACTTTACACATTTCAAGAATTTTTCAGCTCTAATATTGTTAACCCCCCCCCTCTTTTTTTTTTTTTTTAAACTTTTATTTTACTTTTTACTTGATTGCCTTCTTCCCTTACTGTTAACAGGTGATGTTTTTACGTAGGTATCTACGTATTTATTTATTTCTTTTTAGGAAAAGTCGACACAAACGATCAGTTTTTGATTCAAAAATAATCTTAAACGTTGGACATATTGTAATACAATTCATGCACGGAACGGTCCATTGCGTGCTTAAAGAATTACTGTAGCTATTCGAATCTCTATTCGTGGCGTGATTTCGACACGTTTTTCCAATAAGAGGAAAAGAAACACACGTTTTCGAGCAGTAACCGACTGACACAAGGCTGAAAAAATGTCCTCTCCCTAAAGCCTGACTTTCTTCAGTAACGTATACACCGCACCATTCTTTTCTGTTCGTATCCGTTCTTATGAAACGTCTTTACACTCCGGAGTGTTTGTTGTGAAAGTCGGGAAATGTGTCGTCTCCCGAGAACCGCGTGTTATGTCTCATCTGCAGCTCCGATAAACCGTTTCTACTTCTGAGCATGGCTTTGCGTTCTCTCTTAAAGCGCACGTGAACGGATATTCGAGATACATCCGCGTCGGCTCGCGTCTCCTCGGCTTTCCTGAACCCCTGAAACGCTGTAAAACTCGCATGCGGAAAGAAAAGATGGCGGACAGCAAAGATGGAGATAGAGAAGAAGAGATTGTGTGATGTGGCACGGCATCACAAGATGAGATGAACAGGATAACAATCCCAAGCTTGAACTGACCCTGACCCTGTTCCTTCTCAGGGCAAGGAGCAAAGGTCGCACGCACTAGGTTCCCTCTCGGGTCAAGCAGAGTCCACCTGCAGCTCTGAGGTCCTTATTTGGGCCGCCGCCCTCGTTCCGTGTCTCTCTTCTTCTAGGCTTATGGCGGAGATTTGAAAAGATGGAAAAAGCAGCCTGGAATGTTCATTGGTTGCAGCTGGGCGGCGTTGAAACAATATGGAAACGGGATGAACAGGAAGTACGGGGGATTCGGTCCGGCATGGCCTGGATCTCCAGAAACACGCCCTCGGTGCGGATTCTCGTGATTCCGCCGGTTTTAGCCGTGACCCGGAACATCACGTTTATGCAACTACACGACAAAGACCTCGTCTGTGTCTAACATCTAAAAACAACCTCGTTCGCCAGCCAGCAATGTGGTGGCTGTGAATCATTCAAACGACCACGCTTTACACATCACGTCAGGCATCGGGTTTTTAGCAACTTGGGCTATGTGGGAGCTCAGCTCTCTATCTCTCTCTCTGTCTCTGTCTCTCTCTCTCACACACACACACACTTTTATTTTTAAACCTTTTCACACTCACATATGACTGAACTAGAACAGGATCTAAGGGGCTGAAAATAAAATTTCATTTTCCAGGAAACCTCTAATCAGTGACTCATCACCCCAGGCTTCTGTTTCGCAGTTCAGTCGTGATCGATGTTCTTCCTCGTGAGGATGACTTCACAATCCCCCCCCACCCCACCCCACACACACACACACACACACACACGAGAGCACGCACTCTTGCTTGGCCCAGCCGTTGCATCCCCCAGGGCTCCTAAACGAGAGCGGCTGTGTGCCAGCAATTATTCCACAAGGGCAGCGAGGCAGAGGCAGAGGCAGAGGCAGACAAACAGCCTGCTAACAGACCCGAAGCTGCTCGAGTGTTCAAGGCCAGAAGAAGACACAGAATATCTGAATAGCAAAACAATAGAGGAGTGGGACGGATAGAAACGTTCATGTAAAGCAGCGCTTTTGAGTAGACGTCAGACCCTGGAAGGAATCTTCCCGAAAGCGGGTTTTCGCTCTGTCCTCGAGTGAGGAGACAACTCGTCCATCAGGATCGAACAAAGACACGGGGGTGGGGGGGGAGAACAGTGGAGAAGATGAAGTCTCCTGGGCTCACAGGGTGGGGTGTGTGTGTGTGTGTGTGTGTGTGTGTGTGTGTGTGTGTGTGTTCCTCCTGCTGTTACAGCATTCTCTCTCTCTCTGTTCTACCTCTGGGATTAATTAACCACTGAGATCAGGAACGCAGAAACCCACTGAGAGAGAGAGAGAAAGTAAAAAGAAAGAGAGAAAGAGAGAGAGAGAAAGAGAGAAAGAGAGAGAGAGCAAACAGGGTTCCATGGTTCTCTCTCAAACAGCCACGCATTAGTGTGTTAAAGTAGTTCTCCCAGTAAAAGTCAGAGATGGAGTGAGAGAAGTGGAACAGACGGACAGACTCGGATCAGATCGCATTTCACAGCTCCATTAGAGGCTGCTCGGGTCGCATGCTTGCTACTGTTCAGCCTCAGAAAACCTCTGCCTACACACACACACACACACACACACACACACAGCACACGTGACGCTAACGAAGGCCGTTTTCAGAGCAACAGGAAGATCATAAACATTCCAACTGTGTAGCAGACGGACGATGGGGGAAGTGTAGGAACATGCCTGAAGTGGAGTGAGCTACCTCGGGTCACGTCACTGAGATAACATACTGCTGTTAGACGAGCACACGCACACGCACACACACACACGCACACACACACACACACGCATATAAAAGTTTTATAAGTTTACATCTTCCTTGTTGAAACCTTTATAACTGCCTCCAACCTCTTTTATCATCTAAGCAGCTTTTAGATTCATCCCTCGTTCCCAAATATTCCCAATTATAAATATATATCCCAAATATTCCCAATTATATATGTATATCCCAAATATTCCCAATTATAAATATATATATCCCAAATATTCTCAATTATAAATATATATATCCCAAATATTCTCAATTATAAATATATATCCCAAATATTCCCAATTATAAATATATATCTATCCCAAATATTCCCAATTATAAATATATATATATATATCCCAAATATTCCCAATTATAAATATATCTATCCCAAATATTCCCAATCATAAATATATCTATCCCAAATATTCCCAATCGTAAATATATATATATATATATATATATATCCCAAATATTCCCAATTATAAATATATATATATCCCAAATATTCCCAATTATACATATATATCCCAAATATTCCCAATCATAAATATATATCCAAAATATTCCCAATCATAAATATATATAAATCCCAAATATTCCAAATTATAAATATATCCCAAATATTCCCAATCATAAATATATCTATCCCAAATATTCCCAATCATAAATATATCTATCCCAAATATTCCCAATCGTAAATATGTATAAATCCCAAATATCCCTGAGTTCACTTCAAAAATGTTTTAGCATTATATTTGGGATATTGTTGCAGGACGAACTCACGTTTCATTAAATATAATTAATTTATTACTTTATTTGTAAAAATGTTTAGGTCATATAAAACCCTATGTATATTGTATTGTTATGAATAAATAAATAAATAAATAAATGAATAAACAAACAGGATGAGTGGATATTCAGTTCACCCAAATGTCCTTCATTTTAATATTCTAGAATTTGTGAGAAACCCCATGATATAAAAATATGATAGTGTTAATATAATTCTGTTTGTTCTGTTAGAGTTGCAGCTCCTACATGCACCGCTTCACTCCTTTCTCCTGTAAGGATGTGAATTTCTCGTTCAAATATTAATCAGTAGTTAAAATACTCCTCAAGGACACTTTCCATTGAACAATTCTCCTCTTTTATACGCCTTCAATCGAGAATATTTTTAGTTTACAATTGCGAATCATTTTTTTTTACAATATTTATTTATTAAAAAAATGTATCTTCCCATTATTCCTGATAGATCTGTTAGACTATGTTCGCTTCAAAACTTCAGAATTGACCAGTTCTCATTCTGTCATTTATTTCATTTTTATTCAGATATTTTTACTCTGTTCTCCAAATATTAATTCAAATATCATTTTTATCTTAAAAAAAATGTAATTGTTCTGTTCTCATCAAACTATGTTTAATTTAAATGATAGATATTTTGCATGGTCTTGTTGCCAGATAAAGATAAACTCCCATTTATTTATGTTACACATTTTTTTTTTTACTGAACTGTTCTAACAGCTTTTTGACACGATATATATATATTAATCAATATCAGTAACATTTTATATAGGCTAGTATAAAAGGTCTATATCTGTAATTATAAATATATTAAATATATTTTTAAAAATAATGTTTTCTAGATTGCTCTTTATCTTGTACAAATTTAATACTTAATAAAACACTACTCAAATTCACTTTTAAATTAAATACTTTATTTAAATCATCTTTAGAAAGTGTTTATATTACCAGATGTAAAAAAAAAATCATTTTAACTTTAAATACTGCTTTTATAATGTATGATTAGAATATGGAAACCCTTTTTGTCTTTCAATATACACTATTTCTTTATACTGTGTGTGTGTGTGTGTGTGTGTGTGTGTGTGTGTGTGTGTGTAAAATATAAATACGTTACATAACACACGCTGCCAGTCGGAAGTTTTTGAACGCCGTGTATTAACATTTTTCAAAACCCTTTTTAACAAGAAGCTCAATTTCAGTCACGTTAATAAAGAATGAGAAAATCCGGGAAAGAAAATAAATGGAAATGTCCGATCCGGATCTGGAAATGTCCGATCCGGATCCGGAAATGTCCGATCCGGATCGCTCTGTAACGCACGAACGTATATTCGTGCTCCAGTCGATACTCTAATACCTGTCTAATATCGACTGTACAACAAAATCTCACCTTACAGTAAGCTGCACTCGTACAGGAAGTGCACTCACCTCAGAGACTTGATGGATTTCCCCCTTTACTTAATCGTCTCTCATTTATAAACTATAATAAAACTTTAAAAAAAAAAAAAAAAAAAAAGGCACTGTGTGTCCAAAAACTTTTGACTTCATAGGAAAGAATTAACCGGCGTGTTCTTCAGTAATAGATTCAGAGGTTTAGGAAAGTCTGTGTACTTTATCTGACGATGGAAGGAGGAGTAAGACACGAGCGCACCTTCACTTTCAATCTTTATTCGTTACGTTAACTAACATAAATAATTTTTTATGAACAAAAGGCACACAGTTCAAATATAAACAAGGAAAGCATATGTACAACAAACGATGAACTACGGAAAATGGATGGCGGCGATGGGGGAGGGGCGTGAGTCTTAAACAAACAAACAAACAAAAACAAAAACAAAAAAAGTCAACGCTTCGATGACGGCATCGAGCCCGAGCGACATCCCTAGTGTGTCGTAGAACCGAAAGCGGGGTCCGAGTCGTACACGGACGCACGCCGGTGCAGAACGGAAGCCTGGAAGTCATTTCCTCAAACATGCACACGCCGCCGACTAAACGGTCCGTACAGTCCGCGACTTCCAACCGAAACGACGACGACGTTCCTCCCGAGCGCTCAGATGGCGACGGTGTTGGCCACCTCCTCGTACTGGATGATAAAATACGGATAGCACTGGTCGTCGTTGAAGATGACGAAGATCTGCGGGTCTACGCAGTTGTCCACGCACGAGTCGAAGAGGTCTCCGGCGGGCTGGCGAGGACACAGCGGGGGCGGCCGGCGCATGCCCGGGTTCCCCACCGTGAACTTTCCCGTCAGCACTTTGGCTAGGAACATGTAGTGGAGGCCGCGCGGCGAGCGGCGCGCGAAGCTGTGCGAGTACGCCGCCCGACGCGCGAAGTAGCTCCCCTGGCCGAACATGGTGGCGTGCTTTCCGCACACGCGGGGGTCGAAGTTGTGCTTGCAGATGCCCTCTACAACGTCCTGCGAGGTGCCGTGGAACAGGTGACGCTCGTTCAGCAGGCGCTCCGTCTCCGACATGCGCCGCGACATGTACTCCTTCTTCCTGTGAGCCGGGAGAGAGAGAGAGACAGAGAGAGAGAGAGAGAGAGAGAGACGCTAGTTAGCCACACAATGCTTCACTAACTGGAATGTGACAGAACCGGGACGGTATGCAAATAATCACAGCCTGAAGACAATATGCAAACTGGACCCATGCGCTCCTGAAACAGACATTACTAGCGCTCATGCTAACACGAAGAATTACAGAGCTGCGTAAACTAAGCGTCATAATGATGATGATAATAATAACGCTTTTTATTTCGCCAAGAACAAAGTCCGGTTGATTTGCTGAGGTTGTGTGTTTGATGTGTAGGGAAGGAGTCTCCAGTGTCAGCGCTTTGAAGTACAGCTGTAAGTTTTAAGACTGGGGAGCTGACGTGCTGCGGTTTCTCCGTAACGCCACGAGCTGCGTCTTTTTCTCGTTCGGAAAAAAAATATGGACACGTGTTGCTCATGCGCTGCGTAAAGCCTGCGCACCACGGCCGCGTGTTTCGTGCAGCTTCGCCCGAAAACAGGCCGGAAAATTCATTAATGGGATCAGAGATTACTCCACGTCCCTAAAAATAAACAGCACTCTCGCAAACACCACCCACACCCCAGGAAACGCCACCCACACCCCAGCAAACACCGCCCACACCCCAGCAAACACCACCAACAACAGGGGTGTGAGAGTGTGTGTGAGTGTGTGTGTGTGTGAGAGAGAGTGTGTGTGAGTGTGTGTGTGTGTGAGAGAGTGTGTGGTTACGCCAAGCACGCTGCCATGGTGACTGACCTCTGGCGACCCGTAGATACACACCAGTCCCAGTTAGTCACAGCACAGTCTCTCTCTCTCTCTCTCTCTCTCTCTCACACACACACCCTGAACATATTACATCTCTCTCTATTTCCGTCCTCTTCAGAGAAAGAATTTCCTTCCTCAGCAACACTCACCGTTGCTTTATCAAAACCAGTGATAAACAGACAGGAAAAAAAGGAGGAAAAAAAAGAGAGAAAAGAGAGACAGAAAGGGATAAAATGCCGGAAAAAGAGAAATGATGATAATTTCTAACGTGCAAGGTTGCCATAACCAAAAAAAAAACAAAAAATAATAATAGGGAACAAAGAGAGAAAGGGCAAGAAGAAGAAGAAAAAGAGAGAAATAAATATATATATGTATTTTAAAGTAAAAAGAGATTAATGAGATACACGAGGGAAAACAGAGAAAAAAGAAAAAAAAAAAGTTTAAAAAGAAAAAGAGTATGAACGTGAGAAAAGCAGGAGAATATTTAATAAAATAACAGAAGGGCAAAGAAAAGGGGACAAAAAGAGAAAAGAGGAGAAAAGTGGGAAAGAAGTGAAAAAGAAAAAATAGAAAACAGATCAAGTGAAAAGAGATTTAAAAAAAGAGAGAGAGAAAAAAAGAAACCGAGGCAAAGAGAGAGAGAAGTTTAACGAAAAAAGGAGAGAAAAACGTTTTTGAAAAAAAGATTACGAACATGAGAAATGCGAGAAAAGAGGATAAAATATTTAAAAAAAAAAAAAAAAAGAAAAAGGGGGAGAAAATTGGGAAAGAAGTGAAAAACCGAAATTTTTTTAAATGGTTTTAAAGAAAAGAGAAAGAAAAAAGAAACCGAGACAGACAGAAACAAAAATGGAGGAAAAGATTGAAAATGAGTGAAAAACAGAAACAAATAGAGAGAGAGAGAGAGAGAGAGAGAGAGAGAAAGAGAGAGAGAGAGAGAGAAAGAGAAAGTACCAACTCTGGATCAGGAACTTTCAGAAGGTTCCCAGAACTATAATTAGGCCTACTGTCTGGGGTGGAAAGGCACCTAAAGTTCCTGTGATCCTGTGGTGGAAAAGTACTGATAGATCTAGAGGCTTGTTGTCTCTCTCTCACACACACACACACACACACACACACACACACACACACACACACACACGGTTGCTGCTACAACACTACATTTCGCTGATGATGACACTTTACACCATCAAACCCACAAGGACTACACACATGCACACACAACCTCAGGAGATGTCACGGATCTAAACCTGCAGCACGGTCACGCACACACACACACACACACACACACACACACACGATCCAGTTCCAGCCCACCTTTCTGACAACTTTCCCCCTAGATCTGTGTTTCCATGACGATGGCATATTAAAAAACAACAGCAGCTTGGAACCTGGGACCCCGACATCACGTTCCTCCCACACACACACACACACACACACACACAGCAGTATGACTCTTAACACCTCTTCCTCCCCCTCAAACTTCCTCTGAGCATGTTCCACATTTCACGTGTGCTTCTGAACTTAATCACACTCACACTCACACACACACACACACACCTGTTTCCGTCTTAAAAATATGTGAGGGCTGTTACCGTGGTTTGTACCAGAGCACAAAACCAACATCAGAGTCATAACAGCAGAGATGATTGCACAGGAAATAGCGGAGATTAAAAGATGCTAGCTGGAACCGCTAGCGCTGTGAGCACCTTCACACATGCTAACGCTAGTCGTTTCAGGAGCTACCGTCGTCGTTTAGGTGTTGGGAGTCTTACCCCATTCAGGCGAAAATCTTAAAAGGCGTACAGTGAGAGCTAATGCTTCAGATTAGCATAAACACACATAAAACCACAGAAATCATCACTAGCGACAACAAGTCGAGTCGTTCTCCGTTACCTCTTATATTTCTCCCAGAGAAACGGATTCTGGACGCGGAGGATCTTCAGGATGCGGAATTTGGTCTCGGACACGGTTTTGTGGAAGAGGTTGTAGACGGTGCGGTAGCTGCGGTCCTCGCGCGACACCGGCACCTGCATAAAGTCCTGTTCAGGGTTCATGGGAACCCACGTCTCGGGGAAAAGCCGAGGTCCCGAGGTGGACGTGGGCGACAGGGGCTGCGGCCCGGCGACTTCTAGAGTGCAAAGACCTCCGAGAGTCCTGCAGAAAGACAAAACAAAACAACACAATTTACCAGACTGTTCCAGCTCTCGGCGGTGTAGGAGCTTCAATCTGCTACGTTTTTACAGCTCACGTCATATCATTTGCTTCAAAGAAGTTTAAAGTTCCCCACAAAGGTGTCATTTTAACCACAATTCACTTCAACATGCTAAGGAACATCTTTACACCATTAATGTCAGTCCTACTGTCCTAGTGCCATCCTAAATAACTAGCCGGTTAGCTAACCGCTAACGCACACTAGCCCACATTTCTCACAGTGTTAGCAGTTAATACTGAAAAATTACAGCTCTTGATTTATTAGCTGACAAAAACATATACCAAAGCAGCTGATGTTTAGTTTTTCTTAATGAATAACATTAGCCATGTTAGCTAGCGGGCTAGTTGAGTGCTTGTGAACTAGCGCATCTTTATCCTAGATTTGTCCCACGAGTGAGCTCTCATTATCACTCAGTTTTTCCCTCAGCGAATTATTAAACACCAGCCTGTCAAATCGTAACGCTAATGTTAACGACACACCCACGACTTTGTTTATCGCTAACATTAGCCACGTTCGCTAGCTGGCTAGTTATCTGCTGATAACCTAGCTTGTTTTTCCTCACAGACGGACATGACCGGAAGAATGATAAATTAGCCGTTTGTTTACCAGTACGCAAACCTGCCAAAATCTAACATTACCATGACACCCGCGACGTTATTTTACCGCCGATATTAGCCGTGTTAGTTTGATCGGCTAGCTGACTTCTAGCTCACACGTCACACATAACGACGAGTGGGATTTCTGGGAAGCTGTAGCCAAACTGGTCAAAACGTTTCTCGCAAAAACATTAGCCACGTTCGCTAGCTGGCTAGTTATCCGCTAGTAAACTAGCAAACGTTTCTCACGGATATCAGTGTTGGCGAATAAAACAAAAAAAAAACTCGCAATTCATGTTCCCATAACAACCATGACTTGGGTCACTAACGTTAGCTATGTTAGCCGCCTGGCTAGTAATATGCCAGTAAATTAGCATGTACAGTATTTGTCATAGATTGACATTTCATTATTAGCAAATGATACTACTTATTGACCAGTAGGCAAACCTGTCGAAATCTGATGTTAGCGTAACAACCATGATTTTCTTGCTAACATTAGCCATTTTACCTAACCAGCTAGCAAACTAGCTCACATTTCTCACACACAGTCTGGAGAGGATTTCTGGATGGATTGGGATTTCAGTATTAGCTACATGCATAAATATGTGTGCGATAAATAAAAAATAGATATATTAGCTACGTTAGCCGTTAGCTAGCTGCCTTTTTAGCAGTGATTAATAATGCTAAAACGGGTGTGCTTCAGCATTAACGAACGCTTAACGCTAAAATTTTTTGCTAAGTATTTACCAGTAGGAAAACGATATGCTAACTAGCCTGCTTTTGAATACTGTATCACTATCTTTTGTCAAGTTACGTCAGCTGGCTTACTCAGCGTCATCTTAGATGCTGCTAATTACCACACGAGACTCTCACACCTAACACGCTCTGAATTATTATTCTTTTTTTTTTTAAACGGAAAAACGGGGATGTAAACGCCTTAAAAAGGAGTAAACCAGGCTCAGACGCAGCGGTAATGAATTCGCCGGATCGTGTGGCGTTCGAAGGAGTTCAAACGTCATTCCGACGCCGTGTTTTTAACTTCGCGTTCAAATGGGAGCGTGTAACAGAGCAGAGCAGAGCACAGCAGAGCAGAGCAGAAACGTGACCGGCATGTTGGAACAACTTCCGTACTGAACCGGTATACCAGTGCGTACAGGCATGACCAGGCACAGCAGCGGCATTAGCCTGGCATTTTACAGAAAGGGTGTGTTTAGATTTTCTCTTCATTTCCGTTCACGTGTACGCGCGTGACGAGTACGTGAGGACACACTGCGCTAAGCCGAGGGACCGGGAAAAAAAAAAAACCAACAACGTCCAAACGTCTTTGCTTTTCTGTCTGGAGTCTGAGATGATGTCTGGGAGCGCAGGTGTTTGTTGGATTGGGGTCATGATTGTTTGTGCTCTCTCTCTCGCTCTTTCTGACGTGTGTGTGTGTGTGTGTGTGTGTGTGTGTGTGTGTTTGTACATTCCAGCCAGGTAGACTTGATTGCTTCAGTCAGCATGACTGCTTACTGAGTCATCCTCAACCTTTGTTCTACTGAGACCTGCCCCATTCTCTGTGAGTGAGTGTGTGTGAGTGTGTGTGTGTGTGTGTGTGTGTGTTCACAGCCACTCCTAAAGTCATTGGGGACTATTTCCCATATGTTTCTGAGAAGAACAAGGAAGTTATAGGATAACGTCACAGGATATAAATATATATAAAATATGTGTGAAGTTTAAACGATGTGTCTGTGTGTAAAATCTTATGAAAGTGTGTGTGAGTGTGTGAGGCGAGCCTAATGCTTTCTGCTGAGCAATAATGCGCAGACAAGCTGCCGCTCAGGACAAAGGTTCCCACCCCGGGTTCTCGGCACACCGTGTTCCAGCCACACTGTGCTCTTATCGCACCTATCCGCCTATCCATGACCCCGACCACGCTCGCAGCGAGGTGTGAATAAAATAAACAAAGAAGCCGAGGTCGTCAAGTTCTACTTTAAGTCCCCGGGATTTCTCGCCCGCGGCGGTCCACTTTAATAAAGGCCAGATCGTAGACGGTGCGTTTTTAGAGGTATGCGTTCGACGGAGAGCCGCGGTGCCGTGTCTGAGCGGTTGATGAAAAGATATGAATAACCGCGACCGAATGAGACGGCGTATAAACAGCAGTCTGAGGAAGCGACATTCCGGCAGCATAACTCCGCCTTCTTCCGAACGAATAGAGCTGCGTTTTTCGTGATTTTTTTTTTTTGCCGGAAAACTACTCGAATTGGCGAAATCGCAATCGCACGCGGTAGTTTCGCACGCTCTTTCGCCGTGACGTTTGTTGGTCAACGAGGCCTTTTAGCTATACTCGTGTTCGACGCACGTGACTCGAAGAAGGCTTTAGCTGAATGTGATGATGTCACGTGACGTGTCTCGGCCCGAATCCGCGGTCATTTTGAAAAGCCCTTCCGAATATCGCGGCGTTTCCTCGATTTTCTGCTGCGTGCGAAGGACTGGGATGGACACGGGACTCGCGCGGGATCAGAACGTGTCGTACTTTTCCTAGAAGTAACAGACTATAACGGTAAATTATTTCCGGAATTTTTTTTTCCCCAACGGCGTCCGTAACACCGACGGACGAGAACGAACGCTCTCAAACGCGCCATTCAGACACGCGACACGGAGCTCTGCGATTAACCGCAAAGCCGAGCTTTCTCTTCTCGTTCTTTCAGGACAGATAAAGTCAATCAGAGTCGAACTCACAGTGAGGCAGACGCAACAGTGAAAGAAAAAAAAAAAAAAATACCCTGCTTCCCAAACGGTCACGTTCCTCTCTCATTCGCCCAGCCTCAACGGTCTGGAAGCGATTTACGCTTTTCTCCTCTCTCTCTCTCTCTCTCCATTTCTCCTTTTCACATCTGCTGCTCTCCATCTGTTCCTCTGGAGTGCGTCTCCGGCCGAGCGAGCCAGCTGGGCAGACGGGCAGGTATGGGTTAAGCCGCCGCGCGCGTCCGAATGTTCTGGAAGTACGGCGTGTACCCGGGCGGAGTCGTCGAACAGACAGGGACGATCGGACGCTCGCACGGACAGACAGGGCGAAAGCGTCTGGCAAGCAGGAGACTTCTCGTTTTATCAGTAACACGCAGAGGGGAAACGGCGCAAACGCAGCTGCCGTGCTTTCACCACCGAAGCGGCTTGGGTTTCAAAGTGAAATCAGGAGGTTGTTTATAATCAGGCATCCGATGAAGGGATGTTGCAGAAGGGGAAATCAGAACAAAGGGTTCCGTGCTTTCACTATGACAGAGCATTCGTTTCTCTTCTGTTTCCGTTCCTGTTAGAGCCAGACCAATCCTGGACTACGCCGTGGAGATTTTTATTGATTTATTTATTGATTCATTTACCGTTACAAGCAGACAACCAATAAAATATAATAACTGTAGCACTGAGATACAGCCTAAAGCACTTCTAAAAAAGTTTTACCGTTCGTTTTAGAGGAAAGCGACCTCTCTCTCTCTCTCTCTCTCTCTTTTTTTTTGTTCCCTTTCATTTTCACATTCATTTCTCTCATTTCATTATGAACAAACATCTCCACGCTGTGCATCATTAATAAAGACTAAACCCCGATGTGTCCTGGATGTACGATCTGATCTGATACCGCGAGGCCGAGACGATTCTCGATCTACACGTGACCCGGCGTGGTCTTTCTTTCAGAAGCGACATTTGCTAAATGTCCCCTCAGGGCAGACATTAAAGTAAGCACGCGCCGCCAAACCTCCGGGCCCATGGTATAACTGGATCGTGTTCCAACCCATGGTATAACTGGATCGTGTTCCGACCCATGGTATAACTGGATCGTGTTCCGACCCATGGTATAACTGGATCGTGTTCCGACCCATGGTATAACCGTTTGGAGAAACGGAGAACCGTAGCGTTGTTTTGTTTTTTTTTTTTAAATCTGAAAACCTGAGGTGAACGATTCTTTTGTTTAAAATAAAAAGGATCAATTAAGAAATGTTTTAAACATTTCGAAAGATTCGGTACGGGATTTTAACATCGCTGTTTGTTGTTATCGTTCGGTGTTTGAAAATGTTGTTAAAATATATCGCGATACCCGCGATATCACGATACACCTGGTCCTAGTACACTAATGTTTCACGACAGGAATGTAGAAGAGTTCATTTTAAAAAAAACAAATAGTTCAATTATGTTTTTATCTACAAAAATTCAGAGAAATGGAAGTGAAATTCAACAAATTGTACAAAACGATAACATTTTACCCATAAAAACAGTCAGTATCCAGTTCTGCTGATTCCAGTCAGTTTGAAATTGTTATAAAAATACCGACGGTATTCACCGTATCTCGGAGAAGAAATGATTTAACAGTGAAATGTAAATAAAATTTAAAAAAATACTAAACAATTTTTAGATTTCCAGTCGAACTGGATTAGACTGTATATCGCCGACTGTAATTTACTAGACGTATCACAATATAATATAACGAAAGTGTGAAAAAGGATTTAGAGAAAATAAATGAAACACTGACACGGAGCTTGTAAAAATCCAGCATACAACCAGAGCTTGTAATTGTTACACGAATACCGACCATATTTACGATATCTCATGACGTTGTATCGCGATATCGATATTGTATGATCGTATTGCACGGCCCGAGACCTGACTACCGATGCCACGAGCACGACCACGACGGGGTAACGATGCAGACGTGTCGCCCTGTTTGATCTGAAAATTGACCGGACTCTGCAGACTGTAGTGTTGGGGTGCGCGAGGACGTTATGAGGACGTTATGAGGACGTGGATACTCACTGCGGGTATGGCGAGAGTCTAATGGAGGACAGGAAGAGGACGTTATGAGGACGTGGATACTCACCGCAGGTAGGGCGAGAGTCTAATGGAGGACGTTATGAGGACGTTACGAGGACGTTATGAGGACGTTATGAGGACGTTACGAGGATGTTACGAGGACGTTATGAGGACGTGGATACTCACTGCAGGTAGGGTGAGAGTCTAATGGAGGACATGAAGAGGACGTTCTGAGGACGGGGATACTCACTGCAGGTAGGGCGAGAGTCTAATGGAGGACATTATGAGGACGTTACGAGGACGTTATGAGGACGTTATGAGGACGTTACGAGGACCGGGATACTCACTGCAGGTAGGGCGAGAGTCTAATGGAGGACATGAAGAGGACGTTATGAGGACAGGGATACTCACTGCAGGTAGGGCGAGAGTCTAATGGAGGACATTATGAGGACGTTACGAGGACATTACGAGGACGTTATGAGGATGTGGATACTCACTGCAGGTAGGGCGAGAGTCTAATGGAGGACATTATGAGGACGTTACGAGGACATTACGAGGACGTTATGAGGACAGGGATACTCACTGCAGGTAGGGCGAGAGTCTAATGGAGGACATTATGAGGACGTTACGAGGACATTACGAGGACGTTATGAGGATGTGGATACTCACTGCAGGTAGGGCGAGAGTCTAATGGAGGACATGAAGAGGACGTTATGAGGACAGGGATACTCACTGTAGGTAGGGCGAGAGTCTAATGGAGGACATGAAGTGGGGTCGTTTTTTGATCTGGCGGCGGAAACCGAAGACGGCGTTCTGCTGGAAGCCCTCGCGGATATTCAGGATGTATTGGTTCTGGAGTGTGATGAAGCGCACCTCCTTCAGCCCCCGCTCGGTCGCTTCCTCTATCAAACGCACCACAGGCTGCAGGGAAACCGGAACAAAAACACATGAGAGGGCTTATTATACACTGAGCGAGAGAGAGAGAGAGAGAGAGAGAAACAGCCCCAAAATAAACGAGAGTCGAGCGAGAACCCGGACACGTTCGTCCCGTTCTCACGCTCTCCCGCCAGCTTCATCTGGAGTGCGAGTCAGACCGCATCCATCAGTCCAGATTTTGCGAAAAGGAAATAAATAGCTTTATTTAAAAGACAAAAAAAAAAACACTTATGCAACGGATTGATTTCAGACGTCTGTGTGTGGGCAGAACACAATGTTTCCTCTGGTTATGTGTGAGAGCCAACATCCACCCACACACACACACACACACACACACACACACACACACACACACACACTGTGTTCACACCAAATGGACTCACAGACATTAAATTACACGGACTGTCAAATAAATTCGGGTTGATTCAATGTTTAAAATCGCCTCGCTGACCCGCTCAGTGTGTGTTTCGGTAAATGACTGCAAATAAATGGAATAATTAAAAAAAATATATATATATATATATATATATATATATATATATATATATATATATATATAACAACAATTCAATTACACGTTATTAGCAAAATAATTAGCAAATATTTATAGATTTGTACTCATGCAATCGTTCCAATTACTGTATCGTTTCTATAGTAACAGCTCCTAGACATATGGTGACGTTTTCTGCAAAAGACATGCTGATTTAACATTCGTGGAAGGAGTCTCCAGCGTCAGCGCTTTTTTTTTCCCCTGACACGGATTTCTTAGTAACATGAAAAGTTGCATTTCTCTCTCTCTCTCTCTCTCTCTCTCTCTCTCTCTCTGGAGGCTGGTTAATGAACGACTGTTTACAAGCCGCTATAATGTGAGCGAACTAAAATATTTTTAGTTCATACACAAGTTAACAATTAATGTGTGTGTCGCTGTGGCGTCTCACCTCGGAGTACTCCCTCCAGCCGAAGTTATCCCTGCAGTAATATTTCCACACTGTGAGATAGTTGGGGGCGGGGTTTGTGCTGGAGGCGGGGCTTGTGCTGGGGTCCACGGCTCCGAAGCTGGAGGGTGTGGACAACCGTCTGACGAGGTCGAACTCCATGTCACACACCCTCATGGCACTGAAGTCCAGCATAAACACTCGACCCCTGTGTACAAGACAGGAAACGTCATAGTTAAATGATGCACGCGCACACACACACACACACACACACACACACACACACATATACCCAATACGACTGAGATCGTCTACACAACGCCGTACTGCTCTTACTCTTAATAGAAAGGACGTTCATAATGTATACGATGCGTAAACGTATATATATTGGTGATACATTATGAGGTACATTGTTTCTCAACTAGGTTTGTTTTAAAATATTTAATTCAGTGTGTGTGTGTGTGTGTGTGTGTGGCAATATTAGTCAAGCTCTAGATCCAGAGTGTGTGTGAAGTCACAGTGGGAGTTTTAAACAACGTTAGTCCGTATCCTGAGTCCGAACCGGAGTGAAATCGATACCTTTAGTTCGTGTGCCATTTGCCACATAATTAACCAAACACCAATCAATCAATCAATCAATGAAATAATAAGTTAATTGAGGGATGTGTGGAGCTGAAAACGTACAGCGGTGGAAAAAAAAATAAATACTAAGCAAACCTTTATCAAGTGTGTGAAGAAATCAGAAAAAAAAAAAAAGCACTCCGCGAAAAATCGACCCAAACACAGAGAACAGGGAATCAGCGCTAAATAAACGATTCGATAATTCGGAATAGAAATGAAAAAGAAATTAATTATTTCCGATCCAAATCTCCAGGACACGTGAGATTTCTGCAGCGCTGCAGCTGCGTTCCTTTTGTTCGGTTCAGCAGCTCGCATCTACAAAAACAAAAACGCCACGACCCAGAACACGTGACGTTCATTTGATTCGGCTCCTGCGGCCGAGTCGATTCAGAGTCGAGTCGATTCAGAGTCGAATAACTGTCTCGCTGCAATCGAACTCTAGGGTAAACACTGCGCATGTCGGAGCATCCAGAGAGACCGTGTGTCACTTGGAGCAATGAGTTTGAGCCAACTGACTGTTTTCACACACACACACACACACACACACACACACACACACACACAAGCTTATCAGGTCAGGTTCTGGGCCGAACTGTCTGTTCTTTTCCAGCGACAGCCTCGTCGATCACGCTCTCTATAAAAACACCAAACTCTAAGAGGATTACAGGTCATGGGTTAAAATTCTGACCAGAGCTGCAGACTCAAAGCTAGAGCCAATCAACAGGCTGGAACTTGTTCGTTCTCTCTCTCTCTCTCTCTCTCACACACACACACACACACACACACACACAATTAAACCATGGCCTGTTCTTCATTCATGTCCGAGTTCCGCAGTGAGTCAAAGTTTGACCAGGACACAAACAGAGAAAAGGAAGGAAATGAGAAACGTCAAAAAAGAAAAAAAAAAACCCTGTGTATTATTATTATTATTATTATTATTATTATCTGTTAACATAAATGCCAGTTTCCCTCAATGTCTTAGCCTCGCTTGCTAGCTATTTATCTCTGTAGTGGCTAAACAATTTAAAAAAATAAAAAACTAAGTCTAAAATAAGCTGTTGTTACTCCAATAGCTGGAAAATTAGCATTAGCTAAACATACCTAGCTTAGAAGTTTAGCGGTGTGAATCTGAACGGGTTCCCACGGGTAATTTTAGAAGGGCTCTGATGTCAGGGCGGTCGCCTCAATCACCACAACGGGTTAAACCTGACTCAAAAGACTCCTCGCCTAGCACGGATGTAACCCGAATCTCACTCGGTCCTGTCAGAGCAAAACTAACTGGTTTAACTTTCATAATTACAGCGTGTGGCAGAGAGACAGGGCTCAGCCCACAGCTCATTAATCACGTCAAGCCGGGAACAGACAGAGACAGAGACAGAGTCAAAACATGGCCACCGCTGACAGGAAGGGAGGACTAGAATGTTTAGCCCCTCACACAGAACAAGGCACGAGTCAGACTAAACATGTTCAACGTTCTCGACATCTAAACAAACACAACGGCATGACTAAACAGAGACGAGGTCCCTCAGAGCGTCGACCCGACCTCTCTCAGACTACAACGTGGACACAGGGACGGAGAGAACACGCCGGCTGGGTCAGACGCTACAGCGTCCGCTAGACCTCCGGCACACCGCACGCCTGAGCGAGTCGCACCATCCGAGTCCCAAACAGACCACGAGCAGAGCGCGTCTCTTCACCAACAAACACACAACTCAGAGCAAACACGCAGAAAAAGAAGGACAAGAAAACAAGGCAGCCATTACTGCAGACATCCATCTATCTATCTATCTATCCATCTATCTATCCATCTATCTATCCATTTATCTATCTATCTATCCATTTATCTATCCATCTATCTATCTATCTATCCATGTATCTATCTATCTATCTATCTATCTATCCATTTATCTATCTATCTCTCTATCTATCCATTTATCTATCTATCTATCTATCTATCTATCTATCCATTTATCTATCTATCTCTCTATCTATCCATTTATCTATCTATCTATCTATCCATTTATCTATCTATCTATCTATCTATCTATCTATCTATCTATCTATCTATCTGTATGTTGTGGTGCATGTCTATCTGCCTCTATGTCTGTCTGTCTCTCTAAGTGTCTATTTGTTTATCTGTTTGTTTGTTTGTTTTCAGTCAATAAATCAATCCATCCATCCATCTATTTGTATATATGTGTGTTTGCCAATTTGTATGTCTGGCTGCATCTCTATCCATCCATCCATCCATCTGTCTGTCTACTGTATCCATCTATCCATCTGTATCTATCTATCTATGTTGTGCTGCATGTCTATCTGCCTCTATGTCTGTCTGTCTCTCTATCCATCGGTCTGTCTCTCTAAGTGTCTATTTGTTGATCTGTTTGTTTATTCGCTTTCAATCCATCCATCCATCCATCCATCTATCTGTATGTATGAATGTATGTATGTATTTCTGTTTGCCAATTTGGATGTATGTATATCTATCTACGCATCTATCTATCTATCTATCCATCCATTTATCCATCTATCTCACTATCCATCTATCCATTTATCTATCTATCTCACTATCCATCTATCCATTTATCTATCTAGCTCACTATCTATCTATCTGTCTATCTATCCATCCATCTATCTCACTACCTATCTATCTATCTATCTATCTATCCATTTATCTAT